>NW_024704958.1:0-72745 GCF_018977255.1 Callorhinchus milii
AGTATAAATCTATTCTTAGTTTTTATACTTTGTTACTGGCAAAAAAGGTCTCATGACATATAAACAGAGTTAGTCTCCTGTTTACAGCCAAGCCAGTGGTGGAAATTCCTCATTCCTGTGGTGGGAGCAAGCCTCCCTGTAGGATAGCCGCTGTTGGCTTTCCCACAAATGATTGTAAAAAAAAAGTACATGAGGAACAATGGAATTGGTTAAACTCCAATCAGGATTTAACTCGCAGCCTTACAATTGTGGTTCGCTCACTCTAGCTCTGCCACCTGGCCGGTAATATACTGCACTACCGATGTAATATGGGATCGAGACCCTGAATGAGTGAAGTCATTGGATTTGCGAATTGGGCGAATCATTGCATGCTTTATAACTCCGCAATCCACGTTTGAATAGCCCTCTTACACGATCAGTTCCTAATAACATTTCCATTTATATTAAACATTTATAAAAACACAATTATTCAATTACAAATTTATTATTTTTAAATAGTGTTTGCAAATGTTTTAACAATGCGAAGCACTTGGTCACATAAAATACATTTAAGTAAATGAAAACTTACATCCGTGCCCCTATTCATGAATGGCGTTTCACACATACATCACCAACTAACCACACCTGGCAGACTGCGAGACCATCACGGCTTACTAAGCTACTGACAATTGTATGGGCACAAACAGCATGCAGGCTTCTCCTATGTAACAATTCCTAAGGACATACATATTACGGCAATCATATAGCACCTGATATGAGTATTGTTTTACAAATCCCATTCAACTGTGTTACAACGGCCAGGCGTACCACGTGATCGCAGGGCTGCCATCACGTGATAATTTATTGATTTCATCTCTTCACTCCATACGAAGGGGAATGCATGTTTGTTTGCATACTGTGCCATTACGCAGAGTTGTGATGGCCAAGTTATTAACTGTATTTTTTTTTGCCAAATATACCACAACAGTTGAGTGACACGAGAGCCATTACATTCTAAGTGGTATCCCAGGGCAAGGATTTGAGAATGAGAGGTGCCAGGCAAAACCACAATTATAAACAAGGCATGTGAATCCAATGCCGGATCGACAATCAGGATGAAAATAAAGAGCAAATGAAATGTTTTATATAAAAAAATCAGGCTGATGAATGCATTTCCTTCAAATGTATTGCAATGCAAAAAACTTACACCCTATTAAGATTAAGGCACATTTTAAAGAATGAAATAATCTCCAGACAAATGTTGGGACACATAGGAAGGTATTAAAGGTATTGTTAAAAAAAAAATTCAAATGCCAACACTGCACTATGTTACGTTCAGTTAATATGTAACAATACAAATTTGTTTAACATATACTGACAAACCAATCCTGCGATTGTACTCCAGAGTGAACCTATGGCCGTTAGTTGTTATGGATTTGCAGAGGGATTTTAGACTTGAACGTGGCCGTCTCCGCGTCATTGTTGCAGCCGTTGCTCTTGTTCTGGAGGCTCGGCGTGCAGGAGGAGAGTGCCTTGTTCTCCTTGTCCTTCTTGGTCTCTTTGTCCTTCTTGCTTCTGGATGCTCTCTGGGCACGCAACGTTTAAAAGTCAGCGATTTCCTGCTTATCCCTGAGCCAGGTGGACGTTACTATGGCAGGGGAAAGTCTGTCCATGTGATAACCAACAACAGAAACTTATTTTAATGACCCCAGAGGGATGATAGGCCGAGTCAACCCCCAACCCAGACTTGAACTCCCAGCCTTCCAATTGTGAGCCGCTGCTGCTGCTGTCGTGGTTCAGGTCTCACGTAAGGGGTCAGCTGCACGAGTTGTCCCAGGTTGTTATTATTATTGTTGTTCATTCACTATGTGAGTGGAGGGTGTTCACTGAGCCACTTGGTTGGATACGCTTTACAGATTATATTTTGTTTATAAACTGTAAATAACAGTCATTCATAATTCCATGCTGGTTTAATAGCTTGTACCTCTACTTTTTTTCTTCCATCCGATGGAAGAAATAGATCTTAATAGCTTCTCATGTCAATGAATGACAGCTACTCAGCTTACAACAGACTAATATTTTTAATTTGAAATGCAGATATCACCTTTAATATTAAGACAATGATTGTATCAGGAGAGAATTGTATTTTTTTGTTGTTTACATATTCTTAATTTCATACGTGTTTTTCAATACTAAGCAAAAATCTCTAAAATAAACAAGACGGCTGTGCGACACAACTTGGAATATTTCTTCTTCTGCCGCAAGAAGGGCATGGATTCGATTGCCAGATCGGGCCGCTTTCTGTGTGCAGTGTATATGTTCTGCCCTTGTTCCGAATGGATTGCCAGGTTTCATGCTGTGGCTAAACATCCTAATGCTGAAAATGTACCTGCAAATTTGCTCAATTGGGGTTACGCGTAGCAACAATGCCAACTACTGTGACAACTTGGCAGGACCCTCCAGAAAGAGTTGCGATTCGGCAGGCTATCCTGGGTCATCAAGCCTAATAATAGTAAGACAAATTTTAGAGCACTTTGTTAACAAAAATAAAAAAAACTTTTTATTTTACCAGGTAAGGTCCACTGAGCTACACATCGCTCTATTTGAGGAGTGACCTGGCCACAAATAATAGCTCAAAGTGGCGGCTTATCATGTGGAAATTTATAGCAGCCAAATACTCTAAACGCATGTTTCTACATGTGAAGGGAAAGACCGGAGGACCCGGGGAAAAATTTACGTGACCACAGGGAGAACATGCAAACTCCACATATATACAACAGGCATCAGGGTCGGGATCGAACCCACGAGACCTCCTGCATACCAAGTGGGGGAGTTAATATCTCTCCACCGCGACACAGTTGATTGTTAATCCACTGCTGGATAGGCCTCTCTGTTTTGTGCTGTAAACCACACGTCACCACGCTATCACCAGCGCTGTTTCATACCTGAAAGAAGGGAAGACCAGAGGAGTCTTCGGAAGGAACATCTTCATCGATATCGGACTTCTCCGTTGACTCTTCCTCAAAACTATCACTTTCTTCTACATTGTCCTGTAACGGCAACATGGAATATTCAGCACGATACGTATGTTGAAAATTTTCTTATTATTATTGAATGAGTGTGGCTTCCAAAACATAAATGCAAAGGGCATTCCATGATGCAATGTCTTTTGTTGTTAAACATGTGAAACTGTAAAATTCTAAATCATATTCGAGTCAATGTTAAATTTTTTGGAAGTAAACAATCAAGGCACCATGCAGTAAGCACGACCTGTGCGAGATCCCGGAGGTACATTGTGATGTACTCACAACACACGCATCAAACTTGATATAACTAGCCGAGTTAGCCTTGACTGGTTAGGTTTAATTTAGTTTGAGCAATTTAAGTGATTAGAATGTCACAAACTATACCTTTCCCTAACCACCCACAGTCAGGCTCAAGAGAGACTAGATCTATGGAATCATTACACCTCAAGTGCGTAGCAGTGCAACTGCTGTCATCTACATACTAATATTGATACGTACGTGTATAAACAGTAATATAATATAACGTTTAACATTCTGAATTACTTTTCATGTTTCAATGCAGAGAGGCAAAGTTAATTCATGTTTACACACAACATAACTCGGGGGCCGTATTCTCAGTCACGGCTTGGGTCTGTCTCGGCCTCTAACACTCGGGCTCAGCTTGGGATCAAGCCGCTCCGTTTCTTCCAAAGATGCAGGAGCATGGCTTGGACCATGCTTAAGTTGCAATAATAATGATTAGTTTGGTAAAATGTCCGTACAATTCGTATTTCTTGAGCTGGGAGTGGTTCTCCACGATGAAGCGTGTCCACCTGCTGTTGTAACTTCTCAACCAGAGCATCGTGGGGTTCCGTTCGCTGCAGAACCCGTGGTACCGGTACTCCTTACGCTGGGGAGTTGTGCCTGCATTCAAAATAACTCCGGTCAGCATCACAAAGTGAACTTAAAATACATGTTATTATGATGCACTTGTTTACACAGGAAAAACTCAGTCTGAAGACTTTTTCAGAATCATCCTGCCAAGTTCAGTTGGGAGGCGATGTTTGCCGTCTGATCCAAATCGAGTATTTGTCAGGTAATTTTTTAGCACTGGGATGTTTGGCCAATACCAGATACATGGTATGTTTTTTTTCTTTTGCCACGGGAGATTGTGGCAACCCGGAAAAACCTACACAGAACAAGGGAAAACATACAATCTCAACAGAGAAAGACGCCTGAATCAGAAACTTATTGCTGTAAAGCACTGCACTAACCTGCCGCTGTATACCATTACAAAAAGGTACTCGAGCCTGCAACAGTGGTCAAACATAATTGGGCTGGTTTCATTGGCTGTTAGATCATATTTAATAATATATAATCTGTTGCTGCCAATGAACATAAAACTGAACCTGCAAGACAACATTGTATACTCAATATATTCAACATTTTAGTTGCATTCAAGTTTCCAAGGAAGTTGTTTTTACACTACATTCAGGCCAGGTGCCCGATTTAAGGAATAACACATACTGCCATTAACAATTGTTGAATCATTGTGTATATTTCCTTTGAGCAAGTTAAATATTTGTATTTGTTTATACAAGTACAACAAAATTCCAGTGAGTGTTACAATAAAAAAGTTTCAGTTAAACATCTGTCATCAATTTGCAGTGTGCTTCATTACAGCAGTGAACTACCATCACACCTTATTACATAGCTGCACTGTAAAGTGGAAAACCCATGACCCTAGCACAAATCAGACGATTAATAGTGGTAGGTAATTTTCCACGTATCACTCATCCGAATGCCACATAAAATGCAAATGTGGTATGGCCTTTATAAAATACTGAAGGAGCAGTGAAGTGACCTGTAGGAATGTCCTTCTTGAAGTCATCATGGAAGAATTGTTTGATCGTCTGGAGGCATGTGTTCCTATTCTCCTCCAGGACTCTCGAGAGCTGGCTAACAGCCTCCCGATCAATTTCCATCTGCCTCTGCAGATTCACGATTGCGGCCTGCAGTTGCAACTCGTGTTTCTGCAAATGGCAGCTCCACGCTCCTCTAACTGCATCCATTCTAGTTCCTGAATCCTGTGGAAGTAAAGAACAAGCACAACAAAAACCAACATTGTACAAATACACCAATTAAAATACCCACTGCAGTTGGCAATGCACAATCACAACTCCAATCTATTAAAATACAGAGTTCGGAAGAAGCGAATGCATGGGAATGTCAATGACAAAAGTAGACCTACCAAAAATAACATTGATCTAAACAAAAATCTAGTCATCTGGCCAGAAACGTAAGGTATATTTGATACGCCAAGAATCATAAGTGAATATGTTAGTTTGATGGCACAAAGATATATAACAAACACAACTAATAAGTAAACGTCACAATTTATCCCTCCAGAAAATCGACACATGTTTACGATTTGGGGTCTAGATTCAGTTAAGGTACATTTTCTTGTCTCAATTCCACCGGCAGCACTTAACCATCGAGCCCAACACTGCAATTCGATTTGTAAACCATAAACGTGGCCCATCTCATCACATCGCGGAAGCTAAGCAGGTTGTGCCTGATGGTGCTTGGAGATGACCACTGTGCATGCCAGGTTATCATAGGTGGCTGTGAGGCTGTGCCATGTTATGGTTAGAGGACAATGCAGAAAAACTATTGGACTGCGCTTCTATGCCACAATATCCTTGTGCTCTCCAGCTTTACCAACTCGGTGAAGTATGGTGAAACATCCCATGTGAGGAACACAACTTAGGGAGGCCTTCATCCAGCAGTGGATTTACAAAAGGCTGAACATTATTACTAAAGAAAAGTTGTAAATGTTCTGGCCATAAAACACACATTCACATTTTCAGAGATTTGTATACAGGAGACCCTTGAATATCTTGGGGTTTATATTCTAGGGAAGTGCCGCAAAAGCCAAAACTGTGAAATTCAATACTTAAGCCATACCTAAATAATGGGGTTAGGTATACGGCAACCAAAAATAGACACCACAATTGAAATACTGTATGGCTAATAAACTAAAAACTAAATAATTTAAATTAACACAACCATATACCAAAAAAAATCCTAAACAAATAATAGTACAAATACTGAATACCGTACCTACCAATGATGATCCAAAGCGTGTGCGCGTGTGTTGGTGCTGGCCAACCACCCCCTCGTGTGCCATGCCAGCCTTCATAAGTGCTTGATAACTGCACTTGCCCCAACAGTCTGTTACTAGGCTATACGGAGAATCGTTGTCTTTGATAATTGGTTCTTTACCCTTCTATCTGGCAACAAAACTGACACCTTTTTGCAAGGAGTCATGTTTGCATAGACCGCAATACCTGCAGTCATAATACAAACAAAAGAACATAACTCTGATAATGTGCACTGTCCTTGAAGTTGATTGGTCCACACCCGAGACAGCTTTCCTTCGAGCCTAGTCTCATATGGGTTGGGCCAGATGACGCCAAAAGTTTGTTTGTATTATGACTGCAGGTATTGCGGTCTATGCAAACATGACTCCTTGCAAAAAGGTGTCAGTTTTGTTGCCAGATAGAAGGGTAAAGAACCAATTATCATATTTTTACTGGCAAATGAGGTCCCCATAGAATCGTTGTCTTTGTCCACAAGATTTTTGCATTACAGGTTGAGGTGCGACGACTGCCTCGCATCCCTCGCCCACCCCAAGGTATCAACCAAGGATACGGTGCGTCCGTCTACAGTCTACAGTATACGCGCGAAAGGCCAAAACCAACCCCGCGATAGCTACAAAGGTTGCCCGCGATAGGTCGAAACCATGAATGATTAACCCCGTGATATTCAAGGGTCTCCCGTATTGGTGAATAGTTCCCTTTAAAAGCTTGAGGTACCTTTTGTGAGGCTTTCCAGGCGTTCTGGTTTTCCTGGAAGGACATCTCTTGATGCGACATCATTTGTTGCAGCTGACGTTGCTGATGGTCGTAGGAGTTGTGCGACGAGGCCTGGAGCCGGTTCAACTCGGCACACAGGGAAAGTTGCTTTTCTGCAGCCAAGTCAGACTGCGCTGTTCCTGCATTACTCATAGCATGCATCTCCCATGCACACCACTCAAGCTGTCAATCATGCTTGTCCCACACACCTTTGTCAAGTCAGCTCCATTCTGCAAATCACTGTACACAGCACATGAACACAACATAGATTAAAAAGCTATATCAATCATCATTATCATCAACATTGACTATATTCTGGCTCCCAAATAAAACACACCTTAATAGCATAAGTGACAATGATGTATATGTAATGTCCCTCACGGATGCAGACCCAGGCCTAACACGTACATTACGCAGCAGCTACAGAACCCTACTGGATATTCCATGGCATGCGTGTCAAGCAACATGGTGTAACAGTCCTGCAATAACATGGCTCAAAACATGTTTTGTACATGTTACTAATTTTGTCATGGGTGAGAAAATGAGATAAATTAACATGAGGATCTGCAATACCAATATTTGTCTCAAGTATACTTTCCACGCCAATGTGAAGGCTTACTCTTTGGGTCTTTCGGTAAAGTCACGTAGATAGAATAAAAATAAAAAATAAAAATCACGACGTTTAGATCGCCACCCAAGCAATCGTCTTCAGGTGAAAACATACAGCAGGCGGACTGCTGAGGCAGGAAGAAATATTGCGAGAGAGCTACTGCAGCCAAAGGTTATTAAGGTTTGAGATGTACAATCCAAGGTTAAGTGGGCGGGGCTAGAGATGGAATTTGCAAGTAAATGTAAGATCGCAGAGCTCGGTACACCTCGGCCATTGTGTTGCTAGAGATTAGCATATCAATCTGTTAATGTAACCCCACGGCTACGGTGCTGAAGCCATTTTAGTGCTCGAGATTAGAGATTAGCATGTCAATGTGAGACGGCTCCCGCAGCAGCGGCTGTGTTAATGAGACACATTCAGTCAATTAAACAACGAGCGCCACCGCCGCATCGAGGACTCACCCACCTACAAACTGGCCCAATTTCGTCTGAGACCTTGCTGCCATTCACTGGCAAGACCATCTCAGCTGTACTTAATTCAGCTCACTTGGTATCTCTAATTAAAGACATCTCACTATCTCCAGGAGATTTGCTTGTTAGCTTCGATGTAGTTTCTTTGTTTACCGAAGTTCCTGTGCCTGACACCATTGCAATCATTGAAGATTTGGTCAAACAAGGACTGAATGCTGATGTACCGGCCCTGGTGAGACACTGCCTCACCAACACTAACTTCACCTGGAATGAACATTCTATAAACAAGTTGAAGGTAATTCTAGAGTTGAAGTTTAGTGACTGCAAGAATCCATACTCTTTGGTTTTATTCGGTAAAGTCACGTAGGTAAAAAATAAAATTAAAATAACAAAAATTACATCACGACGTTTCGGACGCAACACAAGCCTCCGTCATCAGGAGGGGACAACCACAGTGAAGACAGTTGCTGAGATATGTCAAAGAGATAGCTCTAACACGGGTTTATATAGCTGAGGAGGGTGGGGTGAAATGAGGGCAGGGTGAGTATGGGGGCAGGGCATGGGCTGAGGAAGCAAATCCCAAAGCTGGGCATACAGCTCATGTCCCACGGTGGGGGGGAAGTGGCGGAGAGTGGACTCGGACAAAACTACTACACGATTGGAAAGCTGAACCTCAAATTTCCTAGTGATGTGCAAGGCTGGGAGTAAAAGACTGGTGATGTGGATATGAATATAAACTGTTAGGCAGCGAGGGTTTAACTTGGTTAATAACATCCTTCCAATGATTGCTCAATTTTAATCCATCTTCTCGGTTAAAGTTTTGTTTATGTTTGTATATCTGGATGGCCTCATGGACAAACCTTTGGTGGTATCCAGACGGCTTGCAGAGCACCTTGGTCTCGGAAAAGATAATATCATGAGAGCCCACAGCATTATAGCAATGATCAGCAACGGCGGAGGAATTCGTCCTGCCGTGTTTCAGATCTGCCTTATGCCCGCGGACACGGTCAGAAACATGACGTTTCGCCAATGTAACAAGCACCACAGATGCAACTTAGTTTGTAAACACCAGGGTATTGCAAGTCAGGAATGACATATTTCATAGATGGGATTAGATCACGGATTTTGTGTACTGTACTGAATTGGACCTGGATCTTGTGTTTGTTTAAAATTTTTGAAATATTTTTGGTAACGCCTGCTATGTATGGTAACGTGATGGTTTTGATCGGAGTCTCAGGGAGTTGTTTCTCCATGGTTGGAAAAACAGCTTTGCGGATAGTATGGTCCGAATATCCATTCATCTTAAGGCCCGATGTACATGTTCCAATTCACTGGCCAGGTGCTGTTGGTCAGAAATGCAGTGGGCCCTATGGTGTAGTGTTTTGATGAGGGAATTCTTCTGTGCTGGATGGTGGTGGGAATCAGGTTTTAGATAGGAATCTGTGTGGTGGGTTTCCTATTATTAACCAAAACACAGCAAGAAATTTGCTGTGTTTTCACACCTGATGATGATTGCTTGTGTTGCAGTCGAAACGTCGTGATAATTTTATTGTTTTATATTTTTTATTATTTTATTGTTTCCCTTCTACGTGACTTTACCGAACGAACCAAGAATATGAATCCCTGCAGTCACGAAAGCTTCAAATCAGGACAGTACATACAATTCGTGATCTGTAAAGGATGTGATCCCTGACATGCAATACCCGGCATCTACAAACTAAACCGTGTCTGCGGCAGTAGTTACATTGGGGAAACTAAGCGACATGTTTCAGACCGTGTTCGCAAACATAAGGCGGATCTGAAACACGGTAGGACCAACACCTCTGCCGTGGCTGATCATTGTTTTAACACTGTGGGCACACATGAAATTGATTTCTCCAAGACGAAAGTACTACGCAAACCCACTTGCTATCAACAAAGATTTGTTCATGAAGCCATCCAGATATATAAACACAAACGGATCAATCATTGGAAGGACGTTATTAACCAGGTAAAGTCATAACTGGCTGTGATGCTTTCATCCTACCTGCCTATGTTAGCAGTTATTTCCGACTCTGAGTTACATTACCTTGTTAAATGTCTTTACATTAACAGGCTAAATGTCTCACTAAAATAGCTGCTGCTCCCTTTTCCTCGATGCGGCGATGGCGCTCGTTGTTTAATAGGCTGAATGTCTCTCATTAACACAGCCGCTGCTGCGGGAGCCGTTCCACATTGACATGCTAATCTCTAATCTCTAGTAACACAATGGCCGAGGTATACCTAGCTCTGCGATCTTACATTTACTTCAAATTCCATCTCTAGCCCCGCCCACTTACCTTGGGTTATACCCATCTCAAACCTTTATAACCTTTGGCTGCAGTAGCTCTCTCGCTATATTTCTTCCTGCCTCAGCAGTCCGCCTGCTGTATTTTTTCACCTGAAGACGATTGCTTGTGTGGCGATCGAAACGTCGTGAATTATTTAGTTATTTTTCTATCTACGCAACTTTACCGAAAGACCCAAACAGTATTAATTCCTAGGTCACGAAAGCTTTAAGTCAAGATTTAATGTGAAGGCTATTTATCAACATGGCAGAATTTTGTACGTGATGGTAAGGTATTTAATGCGAAATGTGGAGTAATCGATCTGCATAAAAATAAATAAGTGACTTTATTTCATTATATTTTCTCATTTCCCCTCAAGCTCCAAAATGCGTTTTTTATTCACAGGCTGACTTGCTCTGGCAAGCTCCCTGGGCCAGGGAGGGCTTGGTCAAGGCCTTCCCAGTGTCTACTTGAAGCATTAGAGGCCTGTGCCGTGATGACAATGGCTCAATAAGACGCAGCTGAGTTACACAACAGAAGCAGACTTGAGACACAGCAGGACAGTGCAATATCACGCTTGACATTATATTAAGGGCGCAATCGATGTCCCGCATTTTGTATAACACTGGCGAAGCCCAGACGCGCAGTCTCATTATTTCTCTCGTTAAAGGCACAGGAGAGAGAATTCAAACACGAAAAGCATCCTGATATCTCCAATGTCCTGTATCGGTGTAAAATGAACATCAAATGTGACATGCTCGCCCTCATCACGGACTTGCACGTGACATGGCATGCCCTCTAGAGCACTCCGGCCTGAGGCAGGCATGAATGCCATGTGCTACAGATGGGAAGTGAAGAAATATCTCCTGTTCACCTTTACCTCTTTATAGTGTTGTGGAGGTTTCCCAGGATTGTGTCAACATTGTCCGCACAGTGCAACATGCTGGCAACTTCATCCTCTGCTTGACTATCCAAAGAGGTCAGCTCTGCATTAAGAGTTTGCATCACATTCCGAATTTCCTGTAAAAAATATACAACTCATGTTTCCCAAGTGGAATTATTACAAACACATAACATGCATCCGTGAGTATTATAACACAATTTGCAAAAGACCAAATCCATTTTGGACCTACAGTATTAGTCTTTCAAGGGCAATGTCCTAAAATAACACTAATTTTCATAGGCCACCTATTGGTTGTGTGTAGTATGGCAGCGCAAAGGAATGACTTGCCAATCGCAAAGACCAAAGGCAAATATGTTTAGATTTTGACTTAAAACTTTCGAGACTGTAGGAATTCATATTCTTTGGTTCTTTCGCTAAAGTGACGTAAATAAAAATAATAATGTGAATAAAATAATAAAATAAAAACCACGACGTTTCGATCGCAACACAAGCGGTCGTCATGAGGAAAAGAGGGGTTAGCTTCTAAAGGCAACCTGTTTATAAAGGTTTAAAATGGGCATAGCCCAAGTGTCAGCAGCATGGACGGGGCAGCTAATGTTAATGTAAGTGATGGAAGTAGTCAGCAACGATGGTGCTGGTGGTGGGTATCCACCAATTCAAGGGCTGCCAAGTAAAGGCTTAAAATGGGGGTAGCCCAAGTGTCAGCAGCATGGGCGGGGCAGCTAATGTTAATGTAAGTTATGGTAGCATAGGGCAACGACAGCGCTGGTGGTGGGTTTTCACCAATTAAAGGGCTGCCAGGTAATCACTGAATCTCGCTTTACACACTCACATTGTTGACGGTGGAGGTTGCTGCTAGAGGTGATGTAATAGTGGTAATATGATTGTACAGGTGGTGGGCTTCCACCAATAAAGGGCTACTGCTAGTAGTGATGATAGTAGTGGCAGCGATGGTCCTGGTGGTGGGCTTCCACCAATTAAAGGGCTGCCAGGTCTAAAATGGCTGCCAGGTCTAAAATGGCTGTGTTCCCATTTTAGACCTGGCAGCCCTTTAATTGGTGGAAGCCACCACCAGGATCATCATTACCCACTACTACCATCACCTCTAGCAGCAACCTCTACGTCAAGATTGTGAGTGTGTAAAGCGAGATGCAATGATTACCTAGCAGCCCTTTAATTGGTGGAAACCCACCACCAGCCGTCGTTGCCGACTACTACCTTCACTTACATTAACATTAGCTGCCCTGCCCATGCTGCTGACATTTGGGCTACACCCATTTTAAACCTTTATAAACAGTTTTTTGTCTTTAGAGGCTAAACCCCCTTTTCCTGATTACGACCGCTTGTGTTGCGATCGAAACGTCGTGGTTTTTATTTTTATTATTTTTATTCACTTTATTATTATTTTTCTATCTACGTGACTTTACAGAAAGAACCAAATATGTTCATTAATTTTGCAACTTAATAAAAATTACGACTCATCACTCAATTAAATTAGATAATGGTCAATTATGTTGTTGCAAAATATATTCACAACACCATACATTAACACTACTGCCATGTGAATGGTTATTTCAATTCACACGCCTTTTCAAGTTCCAACCTGTGCTTGCTGTTTTCTCTGAAGTTTCAGTTTCTGTTTCAAAAGAGAATTCTCCTCTGCCAGCCGCCTGATTGACGAATCGGCGCCAAGACGAAGTTTCTCTAGAATTTCAACAAGGTTGGACGTAAACGTTCTCAATGTGTCTTTAACCTCTTCAGCCTGTCGACAGCCACAGTAGAAATCACAACATAAAAGGGGTTAAAGGCCTCATTACAATATCAAATATAGCAGTGAATCTAAGATGTCTAAACGTCGGCTAACCAGGAAACCCTTAAAAAACAGTCCATTCTGCAACAAAGTAGTTGCGTTCCTAAAGAACACCGCGTTATGAAAAAATAGCAATACAATAAATAGTATAGGATAAAGCAGTCCACAATAAACATGTGAGATGTGTATGCAGGCTGAACAAAGACGGAAGCGTGTGGTGGGTAGCATCTAGAAGGATCCAGTAGTATCCCACCGTGTATGATGCTACGCCAAGGCAGCCATACAACCGTTTATTTCTACTCGCACAATGTAGTTCTAGTCACTCAAATCGCATTATATCCAATTCGAATCTGCGTTATAAAAGTGTTCCCGAATACATTAAATGCGTTATATCCAATTCACATTATGAAAACGTGCTATAGGAGAACAGACTGTACTGGGAGATACCAATTGGCTTTCACATCTAAATTGAAAAATAAAAGTGTCAATCTTTGCAGAGATGAGGTTACATGGTTTTCATGTTTTAAGACATGTTACTAGACGATGGAAACTCGCACAGCACCACAGAATTTTCCCGCCTTCTCAATTCGAGGGTCGAAACGATGACTCACAAAACGTGATTTCAGTGGGATGCTTGCTGCTCGTGTGGCTGCCGGCATGCCAGCAAATCAGATAACATCGTGGTGTACAGGAAGAGCCTTGGGTTATCTCATGGTTGGTGCGTGACTTGTCAATGGTGCCCAGCCACGAGTAAAAAGTTAAGGGAAGCAGTTATATATATTTTTTAACAGTTAAATTTAGTACATACATTACTTTATTAAAACCTCAGGAAGCTTGAATCAAGAATGATGAATTTAGGGTAAGCCAGACAGGCCACTGAAATCAATATAAAGCAGAGCCGAACGGAAGACTGTTCCTGCATTGCTCAATGTATACGCGGTAGGGTACGGAGCAATGCCCTCCGCAGTAGGGTACGGAGCAATGCCCTCCGCAGTAGGGTACGTAGCAATGCCCTCCGCGGTAGGGTACGGAGCAATGCCCTCCGCGGTAGGGTACGGAGCAATGCCCTCCGCAGTAGGGTACGGAGTAATGCCCTCCGCAGTAGGGTACGGAGCAATGCCCTCCGCGGTAGGGTACGGAGTAATGCCCTCCACGGTAGGGTACGGAGTAATGCCCTCCGCAGTAAGGTACGGAGCAATGCCCTCCGCGGTAGGTACGGAGTAATGCCCTCCGCGGTAGGGTACGGAGTAATGCCCTCCGCAGTAAGGTACGGAGTAATGCCCTACGCTAATCCTGTGCAGATAAATCTTATATTTGTCTTGTAAAGTTTACTTACCTTTGCTGTAGTTGTTTGTAAATTTTGAAAAACCTTCTTATTGTGCATGTTGAGTTCATTTAACGATGTGAAAGTGGGAAGCAACGTGTTCTGCATCATTTCATCAACATCCTCCACGTAACGTTTCTAGAACACGCACACGATACTTGGACATTATGTCGAATCATCACAGAAGCACATTGAGAAATGCATCAATGTTACTGCAAGAAACACTCCTGTGCCACACAACACGAACACAGTATTCTCAGTATTTAAATAACAATGCTTTATCCTCGAATGTGATAAACACATTTCTGTATTCATGGTGAGGAATTCATCACAGTCCATGTCACTGGTGTCTGCACACCTCACCATCACCTCCTTGCTTTAAAGTTTTTTGTAAAATCAACAACGAACCTACTGGAGTGTCATAAAGAGGTTGCCGACTGATGGGAAGACCTGAAGCCAAATGGTGGGATCATTTAAGAGTGGCCCTTATGTAAGAGTGGCCCTCTAATCCAACCCCGACCCTATGATGAGAGCTACACAGCAGGAAAGGAGTCATCTTGAAAGGGTAAGAGTACGTATGGCTGTGAACCCCCTAAACAAGTGCAGCTACCCAAGGATGACCCTTTGATTTCCCTAATGGAATTCACTGCTTCTACAGAGGGCGTCAATAGCCCTGAAACAAACATAATTGATATTTGGGCTAACCCAAATAATGATCTCAATGAAACGGTGTCGTTAAGAACCCTCCGCCATTTGGCACAGCCAAACAAATCAAGTGCAAGTCCTACAAGTGTTTAACACACCAATTGTTATTGTTGCAGCTCACTGGTATGTTGAACAATCCTCTATCAAATTTAGCAGAAAGATTATAATTTGTTTGGTTGTCAGGTGGTGTAGGGTTACTAATGATATAGAGCAAGTCAGACCATTATGTGACCGAACCCAACAATCAATTATGAATGATATTGACTGCAAAAGCCTATGCGTTAAGCATAAGGAACGATCCGAGCTTACCAGCCCTCAGATACACTTCCACAGTGCATACCACATGGTTATACACATTACATCCTAACACCCTCATTGTTTGTGCTCTTATTGCTTCCGATTCGTGAAGTGTACAGGACAAGCTGAATAAAGAACAAATCGCAAACATAACGTAACCAATACAGCATGCATGTAGGCCAACCGCATACACGTATCACGTGTGCATGCGGTCCATATACATTCCTTGGGATTTTCAAGGTGTACTGGCAATCTCACATTTAATTGACAATTTACTAAGAAACACACATCTAGACCACAACAATAATAAACACTGGGGATTTATGTAATCTATGCACTTACATTGACAAGCTCTCACGTTATGGTATGAGAATTTAACAAACAAAATGTTACTTTTACTTACGAGAGTGTGGTCCAATTGGGAACCGCCACTCTTACTGATCTCCTTCTGCTCATGAAGCGTCTGGACAAACTGTGCGAGTCGAGCCTGCATGAACTCTTTGAGGGAGGTCACCGAGCCCTCCACCTCCTCCAACACCCCCTGCAGAGTGTGCGAGCCGGCCTTCACGACGTCGCCTGCATGCCACACATTCACCCGCCATCACGGTCAGTGCCTCAGCACGTAGTGTTGGACTCACTTGTTGTCACAAAAACACACGGATTCAGAGTTTGGACAAGCTAAAAGAACCCATATACAGTAAAACCTTGGATTGCGAGCATAATTCGTTCCGGAAACGTGTTTGTAATCCAAAGCACTCGTATATCAAAGCACTCATATATCAGTTGTGATCACGTGACGCACGGCAGACAGCGTATACGTACTACTCGTATTGCACGACCTCGCTCGTTTATCAAATTACTATTTATTTAAAACATTTGCTCGTCTTGCAAAACACTCGCAGACCAAGTTACTCGCAATCCAAGGTTTTACTGTACAGGATAAAAATGCCCTTACCGACAAACCTTACATAAGGAAAACACTAGGAAATAATTATGTACTTGTCAAACGTCTAAAAAAAAGTCTAATAGAGTCTCGAATATACAACACACATGGTTCTTATTTTGTAAACCTATACCTTCCCAGTGCATCAATTGACACAAGTTTACAGCTTGCAAATGATAATTTAAGGTCACTATTAGGAGTGACACTAGTAGTGCGTCATTGCAGTATTATCGCCTAACTTTTAATACATTAAGATGACAGGCAGGGTGATCCTTGATAAGGATACAGGGTTGATTTGATGCGGTTTCAGAGGTTACATAGTCATGTTTTACAAGAACTGCCGATTTGCCACATGTTTGTGGTCTTGAAATAAAATGGCACTCGTTTGTGTTTCTGGTGTCTTCCACCATAAAACACGTTGCTCTTGGACAGCGCTTCAAAACCGGTGTTCCGTGGAAAGGTGGCAGGTGTGTCGGGTATTTTTAAATCCTTTATATTAAGTTTGCATGCTTGCTTGCTTACGACCGTGCAAATCTTTCGGTCGTTTTTTAACCCACTTCCCGTGATCCAATCGAGCTGACATTTTCCACAAAGACTCGTTGTGCCAGACAATTAATGTTCGTGAAAAAAAATTCCCAAAATTTTCACTTTTAGGCAAAATTTTTTTATTTTACATATATTCAAATAGAACTCATTCTTGGCTTTGGTTGAACGTCACAGTATAAGAGCCCAGAGTGTAACCCCTCCACAGGCCGTGGCGGAGTAGCGCAGTTGGTAGCGCCCTCGCTTCCCATGCCAAAGGTCGCGGGATCGATCCCCGCGTCCTCCACAGGCGAATATATTTTTAAATCCTTTATATTAAGTTCGCTTGCTTGCTTAGGACCGTGCAAATCTTTCGCTCGTTTTTTAACCCACTTCTCGTGATCCAATCGAGCTGACATTTTCCACACAGACTGTGTGTGACAATTAATTTTCGTGAATTTTTTTTTCCAAAATTTTACACTGTTTAGGGAAAACAAATTAAATATTTAATTACCAATTGCTTAATACTGGCAGACAATCATCTGACCCATAGATTGCAGCCATCTCAAGCCAGAGGACGAGAGGACTCTAGCCGCCACGCATATAAAGGATTTAGAGTGAAAAACTTTGTTTTTACGGTTTACTTGTTTTACTTTAGGAAAAAAACCTCAAGACCCCACACCCCTACCGCCTACCTCTCCATTGGTCACACATATGCAGTTGGGCATACGGACACAGACACGGAAACTCAGAGCCACACACAGATATATTGGATGCACACGCACAAATACTCATGCAGTTGGAAAAATTATTGTCACGGATTTTGGCAGGACCATTTTATGTTCTTGTTCTGAAAACGATAAGTAAAAATACAGGATTGTGATTTCTCTTTCTTGGCTAAAATGCATTCACACCTAGCGGAACCAGTAACTATTTGGTTTTAATGTACTACGCAGATTGAGCAAGCTCATAAGTCTGCGCCGTGAATTGCAAAATGTTAAGAAGCACTGCTATAGGACAAATCACCGTGTATGCCATGGGTTCCCCGCTTACCCAAAGAAGCAGTGTAAGAGTCGACCATGCTGCACTGTAAGTCTCTCTGCATCTGCATCTTCCCTTTGGCCTCAGTAAAAAGTTGCTCAATCTGTTGGCTGAAGATGTCGACACCATTTCATTGTGAGTCTCTACGACGGTCTTCCGTTCCAGCTTCATTTGCAGGCCTTGCAGATCCTCAGTGGTTTCATCTGCTGTGAGTAGCAACTGCATACAACACGTAATATGCCAGAAAAAAAATGTCATTTTGTCACTGATGAGAGCCAAAGTACAGGCATATAACAATTCATCCTCAGGGGCATTGAGCAATTGTAACTATTTATATTTGCAACTCGTTGAAACAAAAAGCGGCAATTGCAAGGCCTCAAGCGGCTGCAGGAGAATTAATCAATAACATACAAAATCTATTATTTAAAACATCAATTATTACACGATTCGATTCTTCTATAGGGAGGATAAGACTATGAATCGATGTAAAGATCCAAACATTCTTAAGTTTATACACTTCGAAGTACATTATGAAAAAAAACTTGAAAGATATTAATCCCAGTAAAAACAACCTGAGAAAATGAACAATTAATTTTGCAGACGGTACCATTTTGTTATCTGAAGATTGGGCACCTAATGGTTTGCAAGACAATTTATTAAAGGATATTGATGTTATTCAGAATCAACTACAGGTATCCCTCAATTTATAAAGCGAAGTGTTATTAAAAAAACACAATACAATTTTGTAAATCGGGATGGCTTTTTCCAGTAATACAAAAAAATTAGGACGTGTTTCGGACAGTCATTCTAACTACTCCTCACCTAAAAAGATCCACTTTTCACAATACAAAAATAAAACATTAAAATTAAAACTATAATAATTATATTTTTAAATCATTAACCATTTCAGGGAACTCACCAAAAGATCTGCATGTTGGAATGACTGGCAAGGTGATGTGGAGGCATTAGTTGCACGAGGAATACCGCTACTCTGTTGCGGATGGATGATGCAGCCTCCCGGTGCTTCTTGTTTGATCTCGTGGCACGTACCCGGTGAAATTTCGTTTGCACGAATTCAATTTAGTTAACCGAAAAATATCCATATTTTGTCAATTGCTTTAACGAAAATTTTCTAAAACCGAACTTGTAAAATCGAGGGATACTTGTATTGCTTTGAAAACTTATTTTCAAAATGAGTAAAACTAAATTAGTTTTTTTCCCTCCTAAGATAAATTGTGGCTCTTCCCTTCCAATCTGTATTTTGGCATTGAATGGTCTAATTGTTGAATACACTGATCATTATAAATATCTTCATCAGTCTAATGATCAATCTTGAGAAGTTTTTTGTTGCTGTGGTTGTCCACCTGATGACGATTGCTTGTGTTGCGATTGAAACGTCGCGATCTATTATTTTTTCTACCTACATGACTTTACCGAAAGAACCAAAGAGTATAGTATAATGATCAGTTCAATAAATATACCATTCAGTGCCTATGCATATTCATAAGGTAATCAAACAAGTGAAATAAGGTTGGCTTCTTGTACAGAAACAAGCATTGTCTTCTAATGTCAATTCGTATAGAGATTATTGAAGCTAGTCATTCCGTTATTAAATCCTTATATTAAGTTCGCTTGCTTGCTTGCTTACGACCGTGTAAATCTTGCGGTCGTTTTTTAACCCACTTCCCGTGATCCAATCGAGCTGACATTTCCACACAGACTCGTTGTGCGTGACAATTAATGTTCGTGAAAAAAATGTCCAAAATTTTACACTTTTTAGGCAAAAAAAATTATTTTACATTTATTCAAATAGAACTCATTCATGGCTTTGGCTGAACGTCACAGTGTAGGAGCCCAGAGCGTGACACCTCCACAGGCCCTGGCGGAGTAGCGCAGTTGGTAGCGCCCTCGCTTCCCATGCCAAAGGTCGCGGGATCGATCCCGCGTCCTCCACAGGCGAATATATTTTTTACATTTATTCAAATAGAACTCATTCATGGCTTTGGCTGAACGTCACAGTGTAGGAGCCAGAGCGTGACACCTCTACAGGCCCTGGCGGAGTAGCGCAGTTGGTAGCGCCCTCGCTTCCCATGCCAAATAGGCCGCTGTACATGAGCTGTATCGTTCAGTTTCGTTCCGACAAACGGGGCACTACTTTTTATTTGCTCAATATGTTCAACGTTAATGAAAGGTATCCAAGCAAAAAGTTATCCACGCATTATCCTGCAGTTAATGAGAAAAGTGTAATTTATTGGCGCACTATATTGACTGCGTATTGAGACATATAAAACTGTTGAGCTAGATTTTCAACCAATCAGCATCGAAAATGTAAGTAGGTCTGAGCCAAAATCAAGCCAATATCACTACGCACATGTAAACATGGAGGACGTAAGCAGTGCAGCTTCATCTGATAGCGGCGATCAAGCTCGATTAAGGTGAGTTCCACACAGCCATGTCCTTTATGGCAGTGATAGGCAAACGTTTCAAAGAAGCAGGACTACAGGATATGCTGATTGAATCAAATGTGGTAGCTGTTGGTTCAATAAATGGAGTCATTAGTGGACATCACTACAACCGTAGCATTCGTGCACACAAACTCCTATTTGAGGCAATGCATATCTTGCGGTTGAGGTCATTCTTCAGTCCCTTCCTGAGCAACAGCACACTCGTTACATATCAGCCATGGAAGATCTAGTACGAGAGTACAAGTCTGAGGCAGGATTTTCATCTAACTCAGTGTCTGACATATTATCAGATATGCTGTCCTGCTATGATAGATATGTACATGAGATGAACTCTGTTAATCCCACCTTTGGACTTTGGAGCTCATACATTGAAATGGTTCAACTGTTACTGAGTTTCATTAGAGCAACCAGAGACTCTGACTGGAGCCTTCACTTAGCAACAGTGAGACGTATGCTGGCATGGTATTTTGCATATGACCGCCAAAATTATGCAAGGTACCTATCAGCATATTGGGTCGAGATGATCAATCTTCCAAAGACTCATCCACACTGCTATGAAGAAGTTACTGCAAAAGGAAACTGGACAGTACAGCGTAAGGATGCTAACAGGTTCTCATCCATAGCTTGTGACCAAGCAATAGAACAAACCTGCAACCGTGATTCAAAGACCAAAGGCGGCATAACTGGGATAACATTGAACAGAGGTGCCGTCCAGCGATGGATACTGTCTCATCCTGAACGTTCTGCAATCACAAGGCAGTGTGAAATGATGGCTGGAATGCAACATGAAGAGAGGGGTCATAAAGAGTTGGATGCAACAAGAATTGCAAAAGACAATGCTGCTGTTATATCTTTGGTTTCAGCGGTTGAGTCTATGATCAATCCCTTCCTGCCTCGTGAAGATCTTGTATGTATTAGCTCTGGTGTTGTTGCTACAAAGACTGTCAGAGATGACATACAAAGTGCTTGTGATAAAGGTGAAACAGCTCTGAAAATTTTCATCCAAGATCGAGTCCAGTCATCAAAAACAGACTTCTTCTCTCCAATAAAGTCCTTGAAGCTCACTACGTTTGGGGATCAAATGAAGAAATCATCCAAGACAAAAGATGGAAATCAAGTCATTCTAAAAAATGACAGGAGACTCTTTGCACGACTGTTAGTGATAAGTCAATCCCGGTCTGTAAACTTGAAAGAGATTCTGACATATTCACTTGGCAATATCTCATCCCCGCTAGCAAGCACTGATGGTTCATTAGCCAAAACAAATAAGGCTGCTCTTCTAGCTTGTTTAGAATCAAAGAACAAGGACTGTCATGTGAACAAGACTGTTGGTGATAATGGTGCCCTACTGATAGATGGCATGGCATTGATCAGGAGTCTCAAGAATATACCAGACACATTCGGTGAGCTTGCTGATGATCTTCTTCAACTTATGATTAAGATGGGTAGAAAGTTCAGTTGTCCAAGGGTCGATTTTGTCATTGATCGCTACCCGGCAGTGAGCATCAAAAATGCTGAACGATCAAGACGTGCTGTTGCTGGACAACAATTACTGCAAATATACAGCATCAAGCAGAAGACTCCAAGTCAGTGGACCAAGTTTCTAGCCAGTGGTGAAAATAAAGAAGCCTTGACAGACTTTCTCTTTGAGACATGGAGAACTGTGCCTTTACAAGCAGCTGGAAAAGACATAGCTATCTTTGTGGCACACAGAAATGTATGTCATCAACTCACTCTTAAAGATGGCATTATGTCTGTCAAAGAGGTAGAATCTTTGACTTGTGACCATGAAGAAGCTGACACGAGGCTCCTACTTCATGCAAAACATGCCTGGAGTGAACTTTATAATAAGATAATCATCCAGAGTCCTGACACTGATGTTGCTATCATTTCACTTTCAATAATGGCTAAGCTTCCCTCAGCAAAGATGTACTTTCTGACAGGAACAAAAGACAGGCAAAGAATGTTAGATCTCCAGGCTATTGGTTCTGCTTTGGGTCCTTCACTAACAGAGGCACTGATAGGACTACACACATTCACTGGCTGTGACTCAACTAGTTCCTTTTATGGGAAAGGAAAAGAGAAACCACTAAATATAGTGTCTGGAAATGCAGAGTACATCAGTGCATTTGTTGCTCTTGGGAGGCAATTTGAAATGGACAGCACCACATTTGTGACCATAGAACGTTTTGTGTGTGAGCTGTATGGAGAAAAGGTATCAGATGTTAATTTGGCCAGATACAATAGGTTCTGTGTCCAGGCCTCTTCCGAACAGGCATTACCTCCAACAAAAGATGCACTTACAGAGCACTTCAAGCGTGCTAACTACCAAGCTGCAATCCACAGGAGAGCATTGGATCCTTTTATAAATGCTCCCAGTCCAGACGGCTTTGGATGGATTGTCAAGGATGGTGATCTCATCATATCATGGATGACTAAAGATCCAGCTCCTCAACAGATTTTGGGGTCACTCCACTGTGGGTGTAAGTCTGGTACTTGTACAGGTGGAAGGTGCTCATGCCACAAGGCTGGCCTGGCCTGCACTGACCTATGTAAATGTGTTCATTGTGACAATGTGAGATTAACTGAGGATATTGTTTCATGTGAATCTGATAGTGAGGACAGTGATCTTGATATTTAGTGATGTGTATATGATAATAAAATTAATATAGGACATATATATTTAATATAAATCAATCAAAATTAAATCTTGTTTACAATAATCATTCCTGTGAATATGTACATGTAGTGCAGTTACTGCTCGTGTATGCGAATTGACAATTCACCATTAAATGTGTTATTTTGAAAAGTGTTTTTTTATATATTATATTTTGGCTTAATTCTATTTGTTATTCAGATTTTACCTCAAATATTACCTTTGAATTGGAACAACATAATGAGAAGTAATTGGGATGTTAATGCTACAGTAGAAGTTTTCTTGATAATCTTATCATGTTTACTGTGCATAGATAGCAACTTCAGGTATATCACACATTTCAAACTGGTTTATTTTGTACTTCAAGTGGTAATTCTGCATTTTTGGGTTTATATGATAAACAGGTTTGAAAGTGCAAAATTCCCTATGGTTTCCCTTTTTTCAAAATGGGCACCTTTAGCATCATTTTTCTCAAAAACTGCAAGGTTGTGTGCGGAGAACTTTTTCCTAAGGAATCTCTATATATTTCTGATGTTAAATATAAAAAGTAGGTAGTGCCCCACTTGGTGGAACGAAACCCTATTTCTAGGCCTCTTTTAGGCTACCGACAGCGGCCTAATAGGACGAAACAAAATGCTGCTTAATACAGAAAAATCTGAGGTTCTGCTGGTTGGCACTCAGGCTCGGGATAAACTATTGTGGGAGGATCAGGTGTGACAATGGAAGACTCCAGGATTCAGTTTTCTACTAATCTAAAAAGACGTGGCACCATACTCGAACAGAATATGTCGTTTGATCACCACGTGCAACAACATAGTAAGGTTCTGCAATTTTCATATCAGGGTTCTATGGCACATTCGACAATGACGGAGTCGTGACATAGAAAACATAGTGGTGTAGCATAATATTGACAAAGATTGATTATTACAACTCACTACTCTGGCAAAAACCTTACCAAGCTATAGAGTGTACAACATTCTTTGGCACGTGTCGACCAGGTCAGTCCAGTGCTCGCCGAGCTGCATTGGCTTCGGTTGCTGAACGAATACATTAAGGTCGTTCTCACTACACACAAATTGCTTGCCACAATGAACCACAATACGTTGCTGATCTTGTCAAGTAGCATATACTATCACACAAACACCGATCATCCGTACAGATACCAGATAGCAGTCACCGCTGATGTCAACCATGGATTGGAAGCAAACTCGGGTAACCTGGTTCGTAAGAAAGTGCTATGCATTACCATAAAACATCTGTACAGTCAGCGTGGAAAGGCAGGTTACTGACAGGACAGAGCACAAAAAACATTGCAATCAGCATTTTCCACCTGCATTTGTTCACATTTCCTGGAAAAGCCAGGTCACTGAGTTTAGCATCAGTGGCATCCAGGGGTCGGCTACAAAACCAAAATCCAGGTGGTGGAAACTTTTTAAGCGCATACATTTGAAGGTCAGACGTCAACTGTAAAAGTTGTGGAAAAAAATGATGGCGATGTGTCGTATCGTGTACGACGCTGGACCCAATGACATCCAGAAATCGCATCCATCTCACCACCGCGGGGCATCACCGTGGCTCGGAGATGTTCGCTACCTCGCCTGGTATTACAGGAGTCGTGGGTTGATCCCTACCCTGACCCCTGCTGTATATTTGAAGTTTTCATGTTCTCTCTCCCTGTGGTCGTGTGGATTTTGCTTTGGGTCCTCTGGTTTTTCCCTCCACAGTTAGAATCAACACGCATTTAAAGTATTTGGATGCTGCTATAAATGTCCACATGATGAGCGCACTTCGTTGAGGTATAAATCTTGCTAACCAGGTCGCTTTAAAAATAAACTCTATCGCCCGGTGGGCCATACTAAAAACAAAAAATTAGTTTTTACTTCATCAGGTCGCACTCATTACACACAAAGTGCTTACCACAACTTCTTGGTTCTTTCGGTAAAGTCACGTAGAAGGGAATTAATAAAATAATAAAAATAAAACATAATAAAACAATTCTCACGACGTTTCGGCCACAACGCAAGCAGCCATCCTCAGGTGAAAACCAGGTCTGTCGAGGCGACAGCGTCTGAATGAAACAGCACACGTGCTTGGAGTTGACTATACCGAAAGAACCAAGAACATGAATCCCTGCAGTCACAAAAATGCTTACCACAAATGAACCACAATACCTTTGCTTATCTTGCAAGGAGCATAAACCATCACACAAACTCCGGTCATCCTCACAGCAGAGGCTTTTGGTAACCATCGAACAAAAACGGTCACCTCATTGTGCGCTTTCTGATGCACTCTGTGGCCATCTTGTACGTTCTTCCTTCTGATATTAGGAAAGCACTGGAAGCTATGCACTTTTAAAATCATCTAGTTTGAAAACTAATTTTTAGAACGGTTGTTGTAATTTGTCCTTCCATGCCCCCCCCCCACACCTCTATAGCTATGGCTGTACATACAGTGCGTCAGCAACATACATATGATGACTTGACACAGTTCTCTTGAGATAACACTTTATTGAAGACACATTCAATTGACATCAGGTGGAGAGCCCCACTGAAACAACCCCGAGTCTCCACGCATCTCCCATTCTATACCAACTGAGGCCAGCCTCCCTTCCCCGAACCGGTTATCGCTGACTTTGGACGCTAGCTCCACCAGCAGACTCTTCCGTCACCTGACCACGCTCCCATCTCAATCATTCCCGTAGCCACCAGTCCCTTCACACTCACAACTGATACCCCTGTCATTACCTCCCGTGACCACTAGTGCATTCGTACTGTAGCTGACTCCCCTGTCATTACCGTCCCATGGCAACTGGTACACTCACACCGCATGATAGGCTCTATTGTCATTACACATACATACATGATGGTGTGATGATATTGATGATACGGCCTTTCATGGCGACATTTATAACAGCCAAATACTCAAAACGCATGTTTCTAAATGTGAATGGAAAAACTGGAGGAACCGGAGAAAAATGCACCAAACTAGGCGAGGCACAAATCCAATATGCAGAGATCGTTACCCCCTCACCGGCGAGGTAAAGCCACGTGGCGCCATGAAGCAGCTTTCATACGACTCGGCAAGGCAAATCGTATGATGATAAATACACCGTCCGTACAGCGTCTTGAGATGTGGCTTAAGTCAGACCCTACGTCAAAACCAATTTTTTTATCATGCACTCAAGCACACCTATACACATGTGTGTAGGTGTGCTTGAACACCGCTTGTGCGCGTGTGTGAACTGCGGAGCTGAGCATGGGAATCAACCCACACGTGCCTCGTTCACCCAGAGCCCCAGCACCAAAAATGCACGAGCGCGAGCGCACCCATCTTGACTCCCACTCAAAATCTTACACGGTCTTTTTTTGTTGCCCAGTCACCGCAAGCCAAGGGCTGCTTCTATACCACGAGGGTGGGTTGGGGTGACGGTGGGGACCTGAACAGCAGCCAGCCACAGGGGGCGGGCAAAGTAGTAAGACTCCATACTAACAACGCCCACAAAGTGAGAAACTAGGAGCGTTTTACTGGTAGGAACGTGAACCAGCCTACAATAGATTATATCGTCCGTCCGTCCGTCCGGGTAGCAACATCGCCCCCTACTGCAAACACTTGGCAGGACCCTACAAAAACCTTTAGACTCAGTGACGCTTTCCTGGCTAAACAAGTGTAACATTCCCTTATAATTCCCTGAGATAGCTTTTAATTAAAACATTTAAATAAAAAATTAACTCACAGCGGCCTAAAGCCTACAGCTAGGACTAAAGCCTAGAACTAGGCCTCAAACTCTCCCTTCGTATCGTACCCCCGCGTGTGTGAAAGGGAGTTAATGTTTAACAATGTTACATTCCCTGATGTTTTTTAAATAGAAACATTTACATTTAAAGCTTTACATTAATAATTAAAACATTTAAATTAAAAATTAACTCACAGCGGCCTAAAGCCTACAGCTAGGCCTAAAGCCTAGAACTAGGCCTCAAACTCTCCCTTCGTATCGTCCGATTAGGTGTAGCAACATCGCCCCCTACTGCAAACACTTGGCAGGACCCTACAAAAACCTTTAACTCAGTGAGGCTTTCCTGGCTAAACAAGTGTAATAATACATTATGTTTATATTCTTTGGTTATTCGTTCCTACCAGCCCACCCGCAGGGACCTGTTATATTTGTATGCAATGTATGTTGAACTTTCGGGCCACCGTACGTAGCCAACCGTAGCTATTCGGAGGTGCGTGGGGGGACAACAAATTACACACAACAAGAAGCAGTACTCAATGTAAGATTGGTGTAGGTATAGTAGTGCTGTGTGTAGTGTACAGTGTTTGTATGTATGTTGAACAGTTCCAACTGCAGCGTCAGCGCGTGAAGTCCTCCTGGCAAACAGCTTGCACACGGTGGGTTGGATGTTTGGGCAATCCAACCTACGCAGTTGGCCCCGGAGGCAGCCTTGAGGCGACGACAAGCGCAAACCCTGGTTGAGGAGAAAAAAGGCCCCAACATGGGCAGATCTGCCATTTCAAACAGTGCGTTGGGGGCACGCAGTGGTCGCGAAGCAGGAGTAGGGGTCGCCACTTGCCAGCACAGAGGCAGCGGGAAACCAGGATCCATGGACGGTCGGCGCGCGCCCAACCCACACCTGGCCAGTGGTGGATGCTTGCAGCGCACGGCCTGCATGCCGACAAAAGACGCCGGCAGCCAGGGGAAAAGCGCCCAGGCCAGGACGGACTCGAAGCCCAGACGCCGAGGCCAGCAGCTCCGTGCGGCAGAGAAAATAATTAAATAAAGGAATAACAACATTTCTTTTACGAAAACGGGTAAAGAAAAACTGGGGAGGGGCGTATAGAAGAGAGAAGGAGAGGGGACTGGATAACTCCGCACAATGGAAGGAGGAGACGTGACATGCTGGAGCAGTCTGACAGCCGCCAGTTCGCGCAGCCCCATCATGGATCAGTGTTTTTGTTTGTTTGAGTTTGTTGTCCTTACCCCGCACCTCCGCTTAGCTACTGTTGGCTACGTATGGTACGAAAGAAGTTCAACACAGTGCTTGGTTTGAGATCGAACAGTACGTCATCAAAAATTAACTAAGACAAGTGAACGTTCTGTCAAGATTTTATTCTCATGGATGACCAAATATTTATTTTTTAAATACTGAAATTACATAGCCCACTTAAAATTGGCACATTCGTACAAAATATAGGAAAAATGTTAAAAGGGAAAACATAAATTGCCAGAAATTTCAGAGAAATTCACACCTGCAACCACTACAGGTTTGCACAATTAAAATCAATCAATTAAAATGAATAATAAATAAAACATTTGGATTAAAGTGAAGCGACAGGTGCTGCGTACAAGTGGTTTGGGGGAAACAAGGCACCGAGTAATTCGGAGCAGCGATTTAAGCCTTGAGGACACCAATAGATGGAGCGCTTCAATGGAATAACGTGGAGAAAATAAAAACAGTTTTTAAATGCTTGTATTACTTTCTATGTCTAAACTACCAACATCTAAATTCCCACTTCAACGTTGGTACGTAGAGCAGCAGCAGGACCGCATTGCAATACTGACCGCGAATAGTGGTTAAACAGCTTAACTGCGTCGACATTTCTTTACGGTTAAATCTTGAGGCAAGGTCAGTGTCTATGTACAGTAGACTCTCGGTTATCTACACGCGGTTTAATCCGATTTGCGGATTAACCGTACACTTGAGATTTTTACATAATTTAATAGCTCGTGGATTTTTCCTTAAGCCCAAATTAATCATCTAAAAACAGTTATACATTGTTATTCTTCGAAATGTGTATTGCAAGTTACGTGCTTAAAACGAAATATGTTGTTTCGGTTTATCCAAAATCCACGTGATCGACTCTACAGTTCAGTAGTTGCAATAGCTTTACAACAGTGGGGCGGAGTTTGATAACACTAACAAATTTTATATTAGTTTTTGTTCCTGGGTAGTATGTACTATTTCCTACTTGCTTATTTCTAAAAGTCCAGAAAATGGCTATTATTCCCTACAAACTTTGCGTTTGTGACCAGGACATTGATATTGTGAAATTTACCTATTTTCCAGAACATTCGAGATAGATTCAGTGCTGAGTAAACTTGGAGTAACTTCTAGAACATTCTAGAACTTTCCAGTAATATAAATAGTATTACAAATACAAGGGCCTTAAGCCCACCAGTTCAGTTTAGTTCCAGCTGCCTAAGTGGATACATATCTGCATTTTTCTGAGATGGTTTCAAGAGGCTGCAAGCATCCCGCAGACGCATTTTGCTATGTCTGCGGCCAATTTATCAAGAAGAGAGCGAAACAGTACTCTGTGGAAGCATCCGCTAAGATGTGTGAGGCCTACAAGGCATATTTTGGCATGCCTTTCGGGGATCAAGACAAACCCCTGGGCACCTCGTTTCACCTGCAAGCAATGCAAACAAACTTTGAAGGTAATATGGACAATTGTTGCTCGGAATTTTACGTTATAAAATTTGTTCAAATTAGTAAAATGGCAAAAGTTTTAATTTTTAAATGTATTACAATTTTCCCTTTTTTTCAAAATGGGCACCTTTAGCATCATTTTTCTCAAAAACTGCAAGGTTGTGTGCGGATAACTTTTTCCTAAGGAATCTCTATATATTTCTGATGTTAAATATAAAAAGTAGGTAGTGCCCCACTTGGTGGAACGAAACCCTATTTCTAGGCCTCTTTTAGGCTACCGACAGCGACCTATTAGGACCAAGCAAAATGCTGCTTAATACAGAAAAATCTGAGGTTCTGCTGGTTGGCACTCAGGCTCGGGATAAACTATTGTGGGAGGATCAGGTGTGACAATGGAAGACTCCAGGATTCAGTTTTCTACTAATCTAAAAAGACGTGGCACCATACTCGAACAGAATATGTCGTTTGATCACCACGTGCAACAACATAGTAAGGTTCTGCAATTTTCATATCAGGGCTCTATGGCACATTCGACAATGACGGAGTCGTGACATAGAAAACATAGTGGTGTAGCATAGTATTGACAAAGATTGATTATTACAACTCACTACTCTGGCAAAAACCTTACCAAGCTATAGAGTGTACAACATTCTTTGGCACGTGTCGACCAGGTCAGTCCAGTGCTCGTCGAGCTGCATTGGCTTCGGTTGCTGAACGAATACATTAAGGTCGTTCTCACTACACACAAATTGCTTGCCACAATGAACCACAATACGTTGCTGATCTTGTCAAGTAGCATATACTATCACACAAACACCGATCATCCGTACAGATACCAGATAGCAGTCACTGCTGATGTCAGCCATGGATTGGAAGCAAACTCGGGTAACCTGGTTCGTAAGAAAGTGCTATGCATTACCATAAAACATCTGTACAGTCAGCGTGGAAAGGCAGGTTACTGACAGGACAGAGCACAAAAAACATTGCAATCAGCATTTTCCACCTGCATTTGTTCACATTTCCTGGAAAAGCCAAGTCACTGAGTTTAGCATCAGTGGCATCCAGGGGTCGGCTACAAAACCAAAATCCAGGTGGTGGAAACGTTTTTAAGCGCATACATTTGAAGGTCAGACGTCAACTGTAAAAGTTGTGGAAAAAAATGATGGCGATGTGTCGTATCGTGTACGACGCTGGACCCAATGACATCCAAAGATCGCATCCATCTCACCACCGCGGGGCATCACCGTGGCTCGGAGATGTTCGCTACCTCGCCTGGTATTACAGGAGTCGTGGGTTTGATCCCAACCCTGACCCCTGCTGTATATTTGAAGTTTTCATGTTCTCTCTCCCTGTGGTCGTGTGGATTTTGCTTTGGGTCCTCTGGTTTTTCCCTCCACAGTTAGAATCAACACGCATTTAAAGTATTTGGATGCTGCTATAAATGTCCACATGATGAGCCCACTTCGTTGAGGTATAATTCTTGCTAACCAGGTCGCTTTAAAAAAAGAAACTCTATAGCTCGGTGGGCCATACTAAAAACAAAAAAATTAGTTTTTACTTCATCAGGTCGCACTCATTACACACAAAGTGCTTACCACAACTTCTTGGTTCTTTCGGTAAAGTCACGTAGATTCCAAAGAACACAGGATGAGATGTTACTATCCTTTGTGCAAGCACTTCCAAGAGTTCATGAACAGTGAGCCTGGTGAAATTTGGGGAGCGCATCGTCAGTAATTAATAAAATAATAAAAATAAAACATAATAAAACAATTCTCACGACGTTTCGGCCACAACGCAAGCAGCCATCCTCAGGTGAAAACCAGGTCTGTCGAGGCGACAGCGTCTGAATGAAACAGCACACGTGCTTGGAGTTGACTATACCGAAAGAACCAAGAACATGAATCCCTGCAGTCACGAAATGCTTACCACAAATGAACCACAATACCTTTGCTTATCTTGTCAAGGAGCATAAACCATCACACAAACTCCGGTCATCCTCACAGCAAAGGCTTTTGGTTAACCATCGAACAAAAACGGTCACCTCATTGTGCGCTTTCTGATGCACTTCTGTGGCCATCTTGTACGTTCTTCCTTCTGATATTAGGAAAGCACTGGAAGCTATGCACTTTTTAAAATCATCTAGTTTGAAAACTAATTTCTTTAGAACTGGTTGTTGTTAAGTTTGTCCTTCCATGCCCCCCCCACACCTCTAATTAGCTATGGCTGGCTACATACAGTGCGAAATCAGTTATTCATACATACATATGTAATGACTTGACACAGTTCTCTTGAGATAACACTTTATTGAAGACACATTCAATTGACATCAGGTGGAGAGCCCCACTGAAACAACCCCGAGTCTCCCACGCATCTCCCATTCTATACCAACTGAGGCCACGCCTCCCTTCCCCGAACCGTTTCGCTGACTTTGGACGCTAGCTCCACCAGCAGACTCTTCCGTCACCTGACCACGCTCCCATCTCAATCATTCCCGTAGCCACCAGTCCCTTCACACTCACAACTGATACCCCTGTCATTACCTCCCGTGACCACTAGTGCATTCGTACTGTAGGCTGACTCCCCTGTCATTACCTCCCATGGCAACTGGTACACTCACACCGCATGTAGGCTCTATTGTCATTACACATACATACATGATGGTGGTGATGATATTGATGATACGGCCTTTCATGTCGACATTTATAACAGCCAAATACTCAAAACGCATGTTTCTAAATGTGAATGGAAAAACTGGAGGAACCGGAGAAAAATGCACACAACCACGGCAAGAGAGACATGCAAACTCCAAATATGCAGCAGGCATCAGATTATTGAACCTAAAACCTCCTATATGCCAGGCGAGGTAAAGCCACCGTGGCGCCCATTAAGCAGCTTTCATACGACTCGGCAAGGCAAATCGTATGATGATAAATACACCGTCCGGTACAGCGTCTTGAGATGTGGCTTAAGTCAGACCCTACGTCAATACCAATTTTTTTTATCATGCACTCAAGCACACCTATACACATGTGTGTAGGTGTGCTTGTACACCGCTTGTGCGCGTGTGTGAACTGCGGAGCTGAGCATGGGAATCAACCCACCACGTGCCCCGTTCACCCAGAGCCCCAGCACCAAAAATGCACGAGCGGCGAGCGCACCCATCTTGGACTCCCACTCAAAATCTTACACGGTCTTTTTTTGTTGCCCAGTCACCGCAAGCCAAGGGCTGCTTCTATACCACGAGGGTGGGGTTGGGGGTGACGGTGGGGGACCTGAACAGCAGCCAGCCACAGGGGGCGGGGCAAAGTAGTAAAGACTCCATACTAACAACGCCCACAAAGTGAGAAACTAGGAGCGTTTTACTGGTAGGAACGTGAACCAGCCTACAATAGATTATATCGTCCGTCCGTCCGTCCGTGTAGCAACATCGCCCCCTACTGCAAACACTTGGCAGGACCCTACAAAAACCTTTAGACTCAGTGACGCTTTCCTGGCTAAACAAGTGTAACATTCCCTTATAATTCCCTGAGATAGTTTTTAATTAAAACATTTCAATAAAAATTAACTCACAGCGGCCTAAAGCCTACAGCTAGGACTAAAGCCTAGAACTAGGCCTCAAACTCTCCCTTCGTATCGTACCCCCGCGTGTGTGAAAGGGAGTTAATGTTTAACAATGTTACATTCCCTGATGTTTTTTTTAAATAGAAACATTTACATTTAAAGCTTTAACATTAATAATTAAAACATTTAAATTAAAAATTAACTCACAGCGGCCTAAAGCCTACAGCTAGGCCTAAAGCCTAGAACTAGGCCTCAAACTCTCCCTTCGTATCGTCCGATTAGGTGTAGCAACATCGCCCCCTACTGCAAACACTTGGCAGGACCCTACAAAAACCTTTACACTCAGTGAGGCTTTCCTGGCTAAAAAAGTGTAATAATACATTATGTTTATATTCTTTGGTTATTCGTTCCTACCAGCCCACCCGCAGGGACCTGTTATATTTTGTATGCAATGTATGTTGAACTTTCGGGCCACCGTACATAGCCAACCATAGCTATTCGGAGGTGCGTGGGGGGACAACAAATTACACACAACAAGAAGCAGTACTCAATGTAAGATTGGTGTAGTGTATAGTAGTGCTGTGTGTAGTGTACAGTAGTTTGTATGTATGTTGAACAGTTCCAACTGCAGCGTCAGCGCGTGAAGTCCTCCTGGCAAACAGCTTGCACACGGTGGGTTGGATGTTTGCGCAATCCAACCTACGCAGTTGGCCCCGGAGGCAGCCTTGAGGCGACGACAAGCGCAAACCCTGGTTGAGGAGAAAAAAGGCCCCAACATGGGCAGATCTGCCATTTCAACAGTGCGTTGGGGGCACGCAGTGGTCGCGAAGCAGGAGTAGGGGTCGCCACTTGCCAGCACAGAGGCAGCAGAAACCAGGATCCATGGACGGTCGGCGCGCGCCCAACCCACACCTGGCCAGTGGTGGATGCTTGCAGCGCACGGCCTGCATGCCGACAAAAGACGCCGGCAGCCAGGGGAAAAGCGCCCAGGCCAGGACGGACTCGAAGCCCAGACGCCGAGGCCAGCAGCTCCGTGCGGCAGAGAAAATAATTAAATAAAGGAATAACAAATTTCTTTTTACGAAACGGGTAAAGAAAAACTGGGGAGGGGCGTATAGAAGAGAGAAGGAGAGGGGACTGGATAACTCCGCACAATGGAAGGAGGAGACGTGACATGCTGGAGCAGTCTGACAGCAGCCAGTTCGCGCAGCCCCATCATGGATCAGTGTTTTTGTTGTGTTGAGTTTGTTGTCCTTACCCCGCACCTCCGCTTAGCTACTGTTGAATACGTATGGTACGAAAGAAGTTCAACACAGTGCTTGGTTTGAGATCGAACAGTACGTCATCAAAAATTAACTAAGACAAGTGAACGTTCTGTCAAGATTTAATTCTCATGGATGACCAAATATTTATTTTTAAATACTGAAATTACATAGCCCACTTAAAATTGGCACATTCGTACAAAATATAGGAAAAATGTTAAAAGGGAAAACATAAATTGCCAGAAATTTCAGAGAAATTCACACCTGCAACCACTACAGGTTTGCACAATTAAAATCAATCAATTAAAATGAATAAATAAATAAAACATTTGGATTAAAGTGAAGCGACAGGTGCTGCGTACAAGTGGTTTGGGGGAAACAAGGCACCGAGTAATTCGGAGCAGCGATTTAAGCCCTGAGGACACCAATAGATGGAGCGCTTCAATGGAATAACGTGGAGAAAATAAAAACAGTTTTTAAATGCTTGTATTACTTTCTATGTCTAAACTACCAACATCTAAATTCCCACTTCAACGTTGGTACGTAGAGCAGCAGCAGGACCGCATTGCAATACTGACCGCGAATAGTGGTTAAACAGCTTAACTGCGTCGACATTTCTTTACGGTTAAATCTTGAGGCAAGGTCAGTGTCTATGTACAGTAGGCTCTCGGTTATCTACACGAGGTTTTATCCGATTTGCGGATTAACCGTACACTTGAGATTTTTACATAATTTAATAGCTCGTGGATTTTTCCTTAAGCCCAAATTAATCATCTAAAAACAGTTATACATTGTTATTCTTCGAAATGTGTATTGCAAGTTACGTGCTTAAAACGAAATATGTTGTTTCGGTTTATCCAAAATCCACGTGATCGACTCTACAGTTCAGTAGTTGCAATAGCTTTACAACAGTGGGGCGGAGTTTGATAACACTAACAAATTTTATATTAGTTTTTGTTCCTGGGTAGTATGTACTATTTCCTACTTGCTTATTCTCAAAAGTCCAGAAAATGGCTATTATTCCCTACAACTTTGCGTTTGTGACCAGGACATTGATATTGTGAAATTTACCTATTTTCCAGAACATTCGAGATAGATTCAGTGCCGAGTAAACTTGGAGTAACTTCTAGAACATTCTAGAACTTTCCAGTAATATAAATAGTATTATAAATACAAGGGCCTTAAGCCCACCAGTTCAGTTAGTTCCAGCTGCCTAAGTGGATACATATCTGCATTTTTCTGAGATGGTTTCAAGAGGCTGCAAGCATCCCGCAGACGCATTTTGCTATGTCTGCGGCCAATTTATCAAGAAGAGAGCGAAACAGTACTCTGTGGAAGCATCCGCTAAGATGTGTGAGGCCTACAAGGCATATTTTGGCATGCCTTTCGGGGATCAAGACAAACCCCTGGGCACCTCGTTTCACCTGCAAGCAATGCAAACAAACTTTGAAGGTAATATGGACAATTGTTGCTCGGAATTTTACGTTATAAAATTTGTTCAAATTAGTAAAATGGTAAAAATTTTAAATTTTTAAATGTATTACAATTTTCCCTTTTTTTCAAAATGGGCACCTTTAGCATCATTTTTCTCAAAAACTGCAAGGTTGTGTGCGGAGAACTTTTTCCTAAGGAATCGCTATATATTTCTGATGTTAAATATAAAAAGTAGGTAGTGCCCCACTTGGTGGAACGAAACCCTATTTCTAGGCCTCTTTTAGGCTACCGACAGCGACCTATTAGGACGAAGCAAAATGCTGCTTAATACAGAAAAATCTGAGGTTCTGCTGGTTGGCACTCAGGCTCGGGATAAACTATTGTGGGAGGATCAGGTGTGACAATGGAAGACTCCAGGATTCAGTTTTCTACTAATCTAAAAAGACGTGGCACCATACTCGAACAGAATATGTCGATTGATCACCACGTGCAACAACATAGTAAGGTTCTGCAATTTCATATCAGGGCTCTATGGCACATTCGACAATGACGGAGTCGTGACATAGAAAACATAGTGGTGTAGCATAGTATTGACAAAGATTGATTATTACAACTCACTACTCTGGCTATAGAGTGTACAACATTCTTTGGCACGTGTCGACCAGGTCAGTCCAGTGCTCGTCGAGCTGCATTGGCTTCGGTTGCTGAACGAATACATTAAGGTCGTTCTCACTACACACAAATTGCTTGCCACAATGAACCACAATACGTTGCTGATCTTGTCAAGTAGCATATACTATCACACAAACACCGATCATCCGTACAGATACCAGATAGCAGTCACTGCTGATGTCAGCCATGGATTGGAAGCAAACTCGGGTAACCTGGTTCGTAAGAAAGTGCTATGCATTACCATAAAACATCTGTACAGTCAGCGTGGAAAGGCAGGTTACTGACAGGACAGAGCACAAAAAACATTGCAATCAGCATTTTCCACCTGCATTTGTTCACATTTCCTGGAAAAGCCAAGTCACTGAGTTTAGCATCAGTGGCATCCAGGGGTCGGCTACAAAACCAAAATCCAGGTGGTGGAAACGTTTTTAAGCGCATACATTTGAAGGTCAGACGTCAACTGTAAAAGTTGTGGAAAAAAATGATGGCGATGTGTCGTATCGTGTACGACGCTGGACCCAATGACATCCAAAGATCGCATCCATCTCACCACCGCGGGCATCACCGTGGCTCGGAGATGTTCGCTACCTCGCCTGGTATTACAGGAGTCGTGGGTTTGATCCCAACCCTGACCCCTGCTGTATATTTGAAGTTTTCATGTTCTCTCTCCCTGTGGTCGTGTGGATTTTGCTTTGGGTCCTCTGGTTTTTCCCTCCACAGTTAGAATCAACACGCATTTAAAGTATTTGGATGCTGCTATAAATGTCCACATGATGAGCCCACTTCGTTGAGGTATAATTCTTGCTAACCAGGTCGCTTTAAAAAAAAAACTCTATAGCTCGGTGGGCCATACTAAAAACAAAAAAATTAGTTTTTACTTCATCAGGTCGCACTCATTACACACAAAGTGCTTACCACAACTTCTTGGTTCTTTCGGTAAAGTCACGTAGATTCCAAAGAACACAGGATGAGATGTTACTATCCTTTGTGCAAGCACTTCCAAGAGTTCATGAACAGTGAGCCTGGTGAAATTTGGGGAGCGCATCGTCAGTAATTAATAAAATAATAAAAATAAAACATAATAAAACAATTCTCACGACGTTTCGGCCACAACGCAAGCAGCCATCCTCAGGTGAAAACCAGGTCTGTCGAGGCGACAGCGTCTGAATGAAACAGCACACGTGCTTGGAGTTGACTATACCGAAAGAACCAAGAACATGAATCCCTGCAGTCACGAAATGCTTACCACAAATGAACCACAATACCTTTGCTTATCTTGTCAAGGAGCATAAACCATCACACAAACTCCGGTCATCCTCACAGCAGAGGCTTTTGGTTAACCATCGAACAAAAACGGTCACCTCATTGTGCGCTTTCTGATGCACTTCTGTGGCCATCTTGTACGTTCTTCCTTCTGATATTAGGAAAGCACTGGAAGCTATGCACTTTTTAAAATCATCTAGTTTGAAAACTAATTTCTTTAGAACTGGTTGTTGTTAAGTTTGTCCTTCCATGCCCCCCCCCACACCTCTAATTAACTATGGCTGGCTACATACAGTGCGAAATCAGTTATTCATACATACATATGTAATGACTTGACACAGTTCTCTTGAGATAACACTTTATTGAAGACACATTCAATTGACATCAGGTGGAGAGCCCCACTGAAACAACCCCGAGTCTCCCACGCATCTCCCATTCTATACCAACTGAGGCCACGCCTCCCTTCCCCGAACCGTTTCGCTGACTTTGGACGCTAGCTCCACCAGCAGACTCTTCCGTCACCTGACCACGCTCCCATCTCAATCATTCCCGTAGCCACCAGTCCCTTCACACTCACAACTGATACCCCTGTCATTACCTCCCGTGACCACTAGTGCATTCGTACTGTAGGCTGACTCCCCTGTCATTACCTCCCATGGCAACTGGTACACTCACACCGCATGTAGGCTCTATTGTCATTACACATACATACATGATGGTGGTGATGATATTGATGATACGGCCTTTCATGTCGACATTTATAACAGCCAAATACTCAAAACGCATGTTTCTAAATGTGAATGGAAAAACTGGAGGAACCGGAGAAAAATGCACACAACTACGGCAAGAGAGACATGCAAACACCAAATATGCAGCAGGCATCAGATTATTGAACCTAAAACATCCTACATGCCAGGCGAGGTAAAGCCACCGTGGCGCCCATTAAGCAGCTTTCATACGACTCGGCAAGGCAAATCGTATGATGATAAATACACCGTCCGGTACAGCGTCTTGAGATGTGGCTTAAGTCAGACCCTACGTCAATACCAATTTTTTTTATCATGCACTCAAGCACACCTATACACATGTGTGTAGGTGTGCTTGAACACCGCTTGTGCGCGTGTGTGAACTGCGGAGCTGAGCATGGGAATCAACCCACCACGTGCCCCGTTCACCCAGAGCCCCAGCACCAAAAATGCACGAGCGGCGAGCGCACCCATCTTGGACTCCCACTCAAAATCTTACACGGTCTTTTTTTGTTGCCCAGTCACCGCAAGCCAAGGGCTGCTTCTATACCACGAGGGGTGGGGTTGGGGGTGACGGTGGGGGACCTGAACAGCAGCCAGCCACAGGGGGCGGGGCAAAGTAGTAAAGACTCCATACTAACAACGCCCACAAAGTGAGAAACTAGGAGCGTTTTACTGGTAGGAACGTGAACCAGCCTACAATAGATTATATCGTCCGTCCGTCCGTCCGTGTAGCAACATCGCCCCCTACTGCAAACACTTGGCAGGACCCTACAAAAACCTTTAGACTCAGTGACGCTTTCCTGGCTAAACAAGTGTAACATTCCCTTATAATTCCCTGAGATAGCTTTTAATTAAAACATTTAAATAAAAAATTAACTCACAGCGGCCTAAAGCCTACAGCTAGGACTAAAGCCTAGAACTAGGCCTCAAACGCTCCCTTCGTATCGTACCCCCGCGTGTGTGAAAGGGAGTTAATGTTTAACAATGTTACATTCCCTGATGTTTTTTAAAATAGAAACATTTACATTTAAAGCTTTAACATTAATAATTAAAACATTTAAAATAAAAATTAACTCACAGCGGCCTAAAGCCTACAGCTAGGCCTAAAGCCTAGAACTAGGCCTCAAACTCTCCCTTCGTATCGTCCGATTAGGTGTAGCAACATCGCCCCTACTGCAAACACTTGGCAGGACCCTACAAAAACCTTTACACTCAGTAGGCTTTCCTGGCTAAACAAGTGTAATAATACATTATGTTTATATTCTTTGGTTATTCGTTCCTACCAGCCCACCCCGCAGGGACCTGTTATATTTTGTATGCAATGTATGTTGAACTTTCGGGCCACCGTACGTAGCCAACCGTAGCTATTCGGAGGTGCGGGGGGGACAACAAATTACACACAACAAGAAGCAGTACTCAATGTAAGATTGGTGTAGTGTATAGTAGTGCTGTGTGTAGTGTACAGTAGTTTGTATGTATGTTGAACAGTTCCAACTGCAGCGTCAGCGCGTGAAGTCCTCCTGGCAAACAGCTTGCACACGGTGGGTTGGATGTTTGTGCAATCCAACCTACGCAGTTGGCCCCGGAGGCAGCCTTGAGGCGACGACAGGCGCAAACCCTGGTTGAGGAGAAAAAAGGCCCCAACATGGGCAGATCTGCCATGTCAACAGTGCGTTGGGGGCACGCAGTGGTCGCGAAGCAGGAGTAGGGGTCGCCACTTGCCAGCACAGAGGCAGCGGAAACCAGGATCCATGGACGGTCGGCGCGCGCCCAACCCACACCTGGCCAGTGGTGGATGCTTGCAGCGCACGGCCTGCATGCCGACAAAAGACGCCGGCAGCCAGGGGAAAAGCGCCCGGGCCAGGACGGACTCGAAGCCCAGACGCCGAGGATAGCAGCTCCGTGCGGCAGAGAAAATAATTAAATAAAGGAATAACAATTTTTTTTTTTTACGAAACGGGTAAAGAAAAACTGGGGAGGGGCATATAGAAGAGAGAAGGAGAGGGGACTGGATAACTCCACACAATGGAAGGAGGAGACGTGACATGCTGGAGCAGTCTGACAGCAGCCAGTTCGCGCAGCCCCATCATGGATCAGTGTTTTTGTTGTGTTGAGTTTGTTGTCCTTACCCCGCACCTCCGCTTAGCTACTGTTGGCTACGTATGGTACGAAAGAAGTTCAACACAGTGCTTGGTTTGAGATCGAACAGTACGTCATCAAAAATTAACTAAGACAAGTGAACGTTCTGTCAAGATTTTATTCTCATGGATGACCAAATATTTATTTTTAAATACTGAAATTACATAGCCCACTTAAAATTGGCACATTCATACAAAATATAGGAAAAATGTTAAAAGGGAAAACATAAATTGCCAGAAAGTTCAGAGAAAATCACACCTGCAACCACTACAAGTTTGCACAATTAAAATCAATCAATTAAAATGAATAAATAAATAAAACATTTGGATTAAAGTGAAGCGACAGGTGCTGCGTACAAGTGGTTTGGGGGAAACAAGGCACCGAGTAATTCGGAGCAGCGATTTAAGCCCTGAGGACACCAATAGATGGAGCGCTTCAATGGAATAACGTGGAGAAAATAAAAACAGTTTTAAAATGCTTGTATTGCTTTCTATGTCTAAACTACCAACATCTAAATTCCCACTTCAACGTTGGTACATAGAGCAGCAGCAGGACCGCATTACAATACTGACCGCGAATAGTGGTTAAACAGCTTAACTGCGTCGACATTTCTTTACGGTTAAATCTTGAGGCAAGGTCAGTGTCTATGTACAGTAGACTCTCGGTTATCTACACGCGGTTTTATCCGATTTGCGGATTAACCGTACACTTGAGATTTTTACATAATTTAATAGCTCGTGGATTTTTCCTTAAGCCCAAATTAATCATCTAAAAACAGTTATACATTGTTATTCTTCGAAATGTGTATTGCAAGTTACGTGCTTAAAACGAAATATGTTGTTTCGGTTTATCCAAATCCACGTGATCGACTCTACAGTTCAGTAGTTGCAATAGCTTTACAACAGTGGGGCGGAGTTTGATAACACTAACAAATTTTATATTAGTTTTTGTTCCTGGTAGTATGTACTATTTCCTACTTGCTTATTTCTCAACAGTCCAGAAAATGGCTATTATTCCCTCCCAACTTTGCTTTTGTGACCAGGACATTGATATTGTGAAATTTACCTATTTTCCAGAACATTCGAGATAGATTCAGTGCTGAGTAAACTTGGAGTAACTTCTAGAACATTCTAGAACTTTCCAGTAATATAAATAGTATTATAAATACAAGGGCCTTAAGCCCACCAGTTCAGTTTAGTTCCAGCTGCCTAAGTGGATACATATCTGCATTTTTCTGAGATGGTTTCAAGAGGCTGCAAGCATCCCGCAGACGCATTTTGCTATGTCTGCGGCCAATTTATCAAGAAGAGAGCGAAACAGTACTCTGTGGAAGCATCCGCTAAGATGTGTGAGGCCTACAAGGCATATTTTGGCATGCCTTTCGGGGATCAAGACAAACCCCTGGGCACCTCGTTTCACCTGCGAGCAATGCAAACAAACTTTGAAGTTAAGATGGACAATTGTTGCTCGGAATTTAACGTTATAAAATTTGTTCAAATTTGTAAAATGGTAAAAGTTTTAAAATTTTAAATGTATTACAATTTTCTAAAATATATATAAAAAATGTTGCGAGAATCTTTTCACATCAGTCATGGGTGAAATGCATTTATTTTTGTAGGATGGTACAGAGGGGAAAAGAGATCCTTGAAGTTCGCTATCCCACTGACCACTCAAGCAACTGCTACTTCTGCATGGTGGACCCTTCCAAACGTCGGACTGGCAAGAATGCACCTGCTATCACGTATCTGGTCCTTCCTTCATCCATCGCCCCGGTGCCACATTGCCATGAGCTCCCCGTACCCACTCCTCCGGAGAGAGAGCAGCCATCTTTAGAAGAGAGCAGCAAGTCAGAGAGCGAGGAAGACGTAGATCCAGATGACAATTTCAGAGGTGGAGCTGAGGAGAGAAATCCATCCTACCCCAACCAAAAAGACCTCAACGACTTGATCAGAGATCTTGGTCTCACCAAGTCCAATGCCGAACTTTTGATATCTTGGCTCAAGTAGTGGACCTTGTTGGATGAAAGTGTGCAAGTCGCAGATCAGAGGAAACATCACCAACTTTTTTGCAGCTTCTTCCCCCCGTCAAGATGGGCTCTGCTTCTGCCACAATGTGACCAGTCTGTTCGAGGCAATCGAAATCACCTGTAACCAGAATGAGTGGCGCCTCTTCAGCTCATCCGGGAGCCTCAAAGCCGTGCTGTTCCATAATGGAAACAAGTACCCATCTTCGATTTAAAGCTTTCGTGACTGCAGGGATTCATCTTCTTGGTTCTTTCGGTAAAGTCACGTAGAAGGGAAGTAATAAAATAATAAAAAAATAAAACAAAACATAATAAAATAATTCTCACGACGTTTCGGCCACAACGCAAGCAGCCGTCCTCAGGTGAAGAATGAAACACCACCAAGCTTGGAGCGTATATTTAAGCTGGGTTGGAGGGGGGGAGGTAGGAAGAAGAGCGCCTTAACAAAATAATTTGCATATCAAGAGGAATTTAGCATGTGGAAAATTCGTAGGAGGTGGGCGGGGGGTTTCCAATTAATATTATGCCCGTGCATTATGCAGGATTAGCAGCATCAAAGGGAGGGGGAAGGGGGGTAGCATTAACAAAGGAAAGGAATGTTAATAGTATGTGGCTGCAGTTACTAAACAACCACGTAAAAAACTAAAAAATAAACTGCATACTCTATACTGCCATAGACAACCCCAACATTAAATTATATACTGTATTGCTATAAACCACCTTATACATTTTAATATAACACTATGTATTATTCTACCCACCTTAATGTGTATCACACCGCTATATATTTACTATACAATTACGATACTATATATTACTTTGTACATTGTATTAAGCATATAAATGTTATACTATTTGTTATTATACACTGTACCATTGACCGTCGTGTTAATGGGTGAGTAGTGAGGGGAAAACTTGCAGCGGAGCAAAGAATCCATTCCCCGCGGAGAATACAACGGATCTTAACTGATTGTGTTCACATTTACGGTGACTTTCAGACCGTGTTCCACTCACTACCTCCCCCCCTCCAACCCAGCTTAAATATACGCTCCAAGCTTGGTGGTGTTTCACTCTTCACCTGAGGATGGCTGCTTGCGTTGTGGCCGAAACGTCGTGAGAATTATTTTATTATGTTTTGTTTTTATTATTTTTATTATTTTATTACTTCCCTTCTACGTGACTTTACCGAAAGAACTAAGAAGAAGTACCCATCTCTTCCCCTGGCTCACTCGGTGCACCTCAAAGAGGATCACAACAGCATCAAGACCTTGCTGGACGCCTTGAAGTATGATGAATATGGCTGGGAGGTCATCGGAGACTTCAAAATGGTGACATTCCAAGGCGATTTTTACCAAGTTTCCCTGATATCTTTGCCTTTGGAACAGCAGGAACACCAAGGCGCACTACCACAGGCGGGACTGACCACAGTGGACCGAGTTCTCTGTGGGGAGGAACAACGTCAAATGGGAACCAACTGGTGGACCCCCGGAAGGTGCTGATGCCACCACTGCACATCAAATTGGGCCTTATGAAACAATTTGTCAGAGCTGTACATAAGCTGTCTGAAGCAAAGGTCAATGCCGGTGTCTTCGTCAGACCACAGATAAAAAAAGATCCAGGAGTGCAATAAATTCCCCAAGAAGATCACTAGTAAGTAGAAAGCGGCTTGGAACAGATTTGTCGCAGTGGTCCTGGGCAATCACAAGGTCAAAAACTATGTGGAGCTGATTGAGACTCTGGTGAAGAACTACGGCACAATGGGCTGTAGGATGTCCCTGAAAGTCCATATCCGTGATGCTCATCTTGATAAATTCTAGGAGAACATGGGAGTGTACTCGGAGGAGCAAGGTGAGCGCTTTCACAAGGATACACTGGACTTTGAACGCCGCCACCAAGGACAGTATAACGAGAACATGATGGGAGACTACATTTGGGGGCTGATTCGTGAAAGTGATTTACAGTATAATCTAACATCTCAAAAAAATTCTCACTTCTACATTTTTTGTAGTAATTCTTGTATTACTTTAGTATAAATACGTGTTAATTTTGATTAATGTTTTTTTTCTGACTTTGTGAACGAAAAGACACAAATTCGCCCGTTTTCTCATTGAAAATAGGTAAATTTCAAAATATCAATGTTCTAGTCACAAAAGCAAATGCAATTAGGAAATAACACTACCCAGGAACAAAAATTGTCTTACAAGTTGTAATTTGTGGATTATCTGCGGCCGTCCTCCCCATTATTGGCATGGATAATCGAGAGTCTCCTGTATGTTGAACTTCTTCCACACCATACGTAGCCAATCACACTGATCGGAGGTGCGGGGGGGGGAAACAAACTAAACACAACAACAGGCAGTTCTAAAGAATTGAGTTTGTCAATTCTAGATGATTCAAAAGATGCATAGCCCCAGATGCTTCCTAAATACCTGGAGGAATAACGTTCCAGACGGCCGCAGAGACAGCGCATCTAAAACCACGGTGTGCTTGTACACTAAACAACTTAAGCCACTCGACCTGGTTGGGACAGCGATGTTACATTACACAGTAGTGCATGTCTATATCCATGCAGTCAGACGTCCATCTCTTTAAAATCTGGAAAATAGACACGATGGGTGTATTTTGGTGAGAGCAAATCATATTATTCATAATCAACGTTTTTGGGTTTGATCGCGTTATTTATAAATGTTTCGTAACCCTCCACCACCCGACACGGCCAATCAGCAAAAAAAGTGTCACGTTGACGAAAGACAAATAGTTCACTGCTTTAGCCCACCGGTGTGTTGAAGCGTGAAACCACAACATTTACAATTTTTGAGTACGCTGTTTCGCTGGCAATTGCGATTTAAAAGTTTGATTAACTTCTCAGCAGGTACAAAAAAACCAAAAAGAGTACTGAAAAACACTTTCCCGGGCGCCTCGATCGGCCCCTTCGAGTTTCCGTCACATCCGCGGGCTCCACTCACATACAATTCAGCAGAAAAAGCTCGCCGCCATAACGCACACCGCCCTATGCCCCTTATATACATTCATTACCACCATACACCCGTGCGCTGTTCCATCGCATCGCCTTCCCCGATCGAACACGTATATTCCTCGCCTATATGATTTAGCAGGCCGGTTAACATGTGCATGGCTCTCCTTCTCTATCCCTTCCCTATACCCGCCGGTCCCCTCGCTACTCTACGCCGGGTAGGGGCCATTTCCACTTCACACCTGCAGCCTTGTATCCCAGCCTAACCCGGTCTACTTCCATCACCCTTTCTAGCAACCTCCTCGCCCAGTAGCACACCCCCAACGGTGATATAGGGGACCCATCCAACTCTTTTCTGCGAGCTCCCCACAAGGCCTCCTTTGTCGCGCCTATTATGGCCCACGTTCGATCTCTGTCATCTCCCCGCACCTCCCTTAAGACTCCCCACATAATGTCCCGACTTATCACCTGCGACGGGTAAAACCAGGACAACAGCGGACTGCTCAGTCTCCACACCTCCTGTGCGAAGGGACACTTCACCATGACGTGCACCGCGTCCTCATCTGTGTTGCAGCCCCTCGGGCATTTGGGCGAACGTGCCATTCGGCGAGAAAACATGAAGCCCCTCGTCTCCAATCTATCCCACACCGCCAACCAGGACAGATCTCTCTGTTCTTTTGTGAGCGCCGTTGATGAAGTGTTCCTCCACACTTGACGGTACATAGTCCTCTTCGCGCCCATCACCCCCTCGCAGGCCTCCCCTTCGTTTACTTTGGCCAATACCTCCTTGGAGTTCCACGGTCCCCCTCTCTGACTCAAATTGTACTCTTTTATGTAGTCACCCACCGCCGCATTCAGCCATCCTTGTGGCCAGGCCAAGGGCGTGCCCGCCGGTAATTGGGTCATCCCAAGCCCCCTCAGGAGCCACATCAGGCGATACCTTAAATAACATGCGGCCTTCCCCCGGGGCTCTTCGGAAAAGAATAACCTCAAAGTGTTGCACACAAAAATTGAGGACAGCACACGTGCAATATTTGGGGCACCCTTCCCCCCGTTCTCGACGCGTTTACACATCACCACCCTCTTCACTCTATCCATCCCGCCTCCCCAAATGAATTTAAACAACAGCGATTCCAGGATTCTTGCCTCCCTCCTACCTGGCGGGTACACATATGCGAGGTAGTTGAGTGTTGGTAAAACCACCACCCTCACTACCAGAATCCTCCCTTCCATCGTGAGCCGTCTCCCGGCCCACTTGCCTAACTGTCCCTTTACCTGCTTTATCCTCCCGTCCCAGTTTCGTTCCGCCGACCTCTCTCGGCAAAAGGACACTCCCAAGACCTTGACTTCCTCCGTCTTTATCCCCAACTCAGGCGGCCGGCCCTCAAATAGTCTCGGGTCCCCGAAGGCCATCAATTCGCTCTTCCTCGCATTCACCTTCAAGCCGGAGGCCAGGCCGAAGCGGTTTGTCTCCTTCATGGCCCCCACACTGATGCCACGTCCCTACAGAGCACGACTACGTCATCCATATATAGCGCCACCTTCCCCTGTTCCTTATTCCCGGGGATGGTCACTCCCTTAATCTCCTCATTGTTTCTTATTGCCTGTGCAAGGGGTTCCATACACATTACAAATAGAACCGCGGACATCGGGCACCCCTGTCTCACCCCTGACTCTACTGGAATTGTCCCCGAGAGCTCCCCATTTATCAGTAGTCTGGTCTTGAGCCCTTGGTAAAAACGCCTCACCCAATCGACCAAGGGTCCCCTCACTCCTATTTTTTCCAACACTGCGAACATATACTCGTGCGAGAGGCGGTCGAAAGCCTTCTCAAGATCCAGGCTAAGAAGCCCTAGGGGGCATCCCCTCTCTCCTTCTACCTCTATTGCCTCCCTTAATAAAATCAGGGAGTCCGAAATCCTTCTTCCTGGCACCGCACACGTCTGGTCGGGTTCGACTACTCCCTCCACCACCTTCCCCAGGCGCGTCGCAGCTATTTTTGCCATAATCTTGTAGTCCGAGTTCAGGAGCGTAACTGGACGCCAGTTTCCCAACTCTCTCCGGTCCCCCTTCTTATACATCAGTATGATGAGCCCCTCACACATTTCTTCTGGCACCAGTCCACCCTCCAGCATTTCCCTATACATCTGCAGCATGTCCCCTTTCATTAAATCCCAGAATGTAATATAGAATTCTGCTGGAATTCCATCCAGTCCTGGCGTCCTATTCTTATTCTGCCTCCTCACTGCCTCCTCCACTTCCTCCATCTGGATCCTCCCTCCCAGTACCTCTGGGTTCTTAACCTCATGTCTTAGCTCCCCTAGTAGTGCCTCCCTTATTCCCTTATCCGTTCCCTTCCTCCCATACAACTCCCCATAGTACTCCTCCGCTATCTCTATCATACCCTCTGTCGTTGCCTGCCTGCCTCTGACCGGACTCACCAATTCCCTAAGTGTGTTGTCTCCTGCCTTGCATTTCTTAAAGAAGAAACTCGTACATTTCTCTCCCTGTTCCGTTGCCCTGACCCTTGCCCTGTATGCCATTTGTTTGACTCTTTTCTCCAATACCGAGGATAACCTTCCCTTCAATCTCCGTATATCCTCACCCACCGGGAATCCCAGCTCAAGTAACCTGTGCTTCTTCTCGATTCTAGCGTTCCACAGCTGCAGTTCCCTGTTTACACTCCTCCTTCTACTATGTGTCTGGAAGAGGGCCTTTATCCGGCCCTTCACCATGCTCCACCACTCCACCCTCGTGGCAAAGCATTCCTGCAGGGTCGTCCAGTCTTCGTACTTCCTTACAAAGTCTTCCACGACCCTTCTGTCTTCCAACAGGCTTACATTCTAGATTTGAAGCTTTCGTGACTGCAAGGATTCATATTCTTAGGTTTTTTTCGGTAAAGTCACATACGTGACTTTACGAAAAAAACGAAAAAACCCAAGAATAGGCTTACATTCATTTTCCAGGTTCCCTTCCCCATCTTCAGGCCACCTGGAATACCGAGCCCTGCCTTCACCAACTATGTGTCTGGAAGAGGGCCTTTATCCGGCCCTTCACCATGCTCCATCACTCCACCCTCGTGGCGAAACATTCCCGCAGGGTCGTCCAGTCTTCGTACTTCCTTACAAAGTCTTCCACGACCCTTCTGTCTTCCAACAGGCTTACATTCTAGATTTGAAGCATTCGTGACTGCAAGGATTCATATTCTTAGTTTTTTTTCGGTAAAGTTAGTCACATACGTGACTTTACCGAAAAAAACCAAAAACCCAAGAATAGGCTTACATTCATTTTCCAGGTTCCCTTCCCCATCTTCAGGCCACCTGGAATACCGAGCCTTGCCTTCACCAAATTGTGATCTGACAAGGGGAAGGGTTCAAGGTCTGCTCCATCCACCTTCACATTGGCAGACACAAAGATGAAATCTATTCGTGATTGCGTTCTACCGCCTTATCCGACCACGTGTATCCCGGTCTCACCGGGTGTACCTTTCGGAAGGTGTCAGTCATTTTAAAATCCTCTATCAACTCCTTCAACTTCCTAGAGGAAGGGTCGAGCCTCCTCCCAGCGACCGATAATAGGTCTGCCAGGCACAACGGGCAGTTAAAATCGCCCCCCATTATGACTTGCCGTCTCGTCACGAGCAGGGTCGCTACATTATTCCATAGGTCCAATCTTTCTGTGCACGTCGTGGGGGCGTACACATTTATTAGTCTCAGGTCTGCCTCTCCATAAGACACGTCCACATAATGGAGGCGGCCCGGGATCACCTCTTGGGACCCGACTATCTGTATACCCCTCCTGCCTAGGAAGGTAACCACCCCCGTGCATCGATTTTCATTACTCCCGGACCAAAAGTAGTAGCCATCCCAGCTCTCCAACAGCTCCTCCCGGCCCAGGGTGTATGGTAGGTGGCATTCCTGGAGGAAGACCACCTCCCACTTAGAAGCCTGTAGTAGTTGTATTATTGCTCCTCTCCTTCCCTTTCCCTTCAAGCCTCTCACATTTACGGACGCCACGGAAAGATCCATGTTGGGATGTGTCTCAGTCCGAAACGGCCTTCTCCGCTCGCCCTCCGTAGCAGTCTTCATTCGCTAGTTCCCGTAATTTCATTTTGCCCCTTGCTCTCAAGGGTTTCCCCCTGTGCCGGCTCCTCACCATTTCCTTCATCCCCTCCCTCGAGGCCTCCGTGTCCAGCGAGGAATCCGAGGGTCCCGAGCTGTCTGAAGGGGCGATTCTTTTTAGCGCTCTCTGTATCCTCCTTTTTCTTCCAATTGGTCCCTCCCATTTCTCGCTATCGCTATCGCCTTCCTCCTGTTGTCGTTCCCCTTTTCTTCATCCTCCTCCATTACCTCCGCCCAGTCTTCCATGGTCTTCTTGGTGATGCTTTCCATGCCGTCGCTCCCCTCCCCCGTCAGCCCCGCTTTCTGCTCGCTCGATGTTGATTCTGCTCTTTCTGCATGCCTCTCCCCTTCTCCCCCTCCGTCCGTCGCTGGTAGCTGCTGCTCGGCCACCTCCCCTCGTTCTTCCCTCACCGGTTCCTTATCCGGTCCAGTTTGGTCCCACCCCCTTCCTCATCCCCCACTTCTCCTGCCCTGTATGCCCTAACCTTGTTGGCGTACGACTCCGGACATTTTTGTACAGATGTTCTCGGCTACCACAGAGGTTACATCGTGCCGGAACACTGCATTCTTCTACCTCGTGGTCCAGTGCCTTGCATCTATAGCAGACTTTTGTCTTGCATGCTGCGGCCAGGTGACCACTTTCTCCACACCTCCTACATAGTTTAGGTTGTCCGGCATACACAACATATCCTCGGTTGCCTCCTATGTTCAGGGCACTCGGGATGTGTCTCAAGGTCCCTCCCTCTGTTTTCAACTGCACCCTCCATTGTCTTGCCCCTGTCCATATCCCCATTGAGTCCCTCACCTTTTTACAGCCCGACAGTACCGAGCAGTGCTGTCTTAGCCAGACCTCCACGTCGTGGTCATGTAGGGCTTCATTGTATAGGAAAATAGTCACTACCTTCGTGGCTAGCTCTGATAACAGTTGTAGCTTCATTGATGTCAATGGCTTCTCCTCCGCTTTTTCCTCAAAGCGGGTCATAAATCTTTGTAGCAGGGGCTTGAGTTAAAGCTTACATCAAACGCCCTCCCTCCCAGCAGAGTTATCAAACAGTACAAGTCTGTCGGCTCTATATGTAGCAACACCCCCGCCTCGCCATTTCCCGGCTCGTTCCCGGGGCCTCCCAGCTCCCACCGGTCCAGCGTCCAATGTCGCGTTCTCCCTCCGGGCCTCCCCTGCCCCAGGGTTTCTGGCGTCTCCCTGGCTTCGTTCCCCATCCTCCACTCGGGGACACCCGCCTCTCTGCTTCCGGACGCCATACCTTCTTCTCCTCGGCCTCCCTCACCCACTCCATCAGCTCCCACCCTCCCATCCATTTCCTACATCCTCTCCTTCTGCCGTGCCTCCGCCGCGTTCCTCTCCATCCGTCTCCGTGCCTCCTCCACGCATCCCCCTGCTGTCGGCGGGTCGGTCTGGTTGCCCCAGTCCCCTCCGGCAGCGTAGGTGGTGTTGGTGGCCCTCTGCTTTCGCCGCGTCTTCTTCTTGTCTCCTGCAGTCACCATCTGGCCGACTTTGTCGTCCCAGGCTCCCTCAGCAGTGCAGGTGGCATTCATTTCTCTTGACGCACTCCCTGCTTCCTTTTCATCTGCTGCGAGCATAAGCTGGGCGGCTCGATCATCCCTGTCTCCTTCCGCAACTCGGGTGGCCCTCATGGTCCTTGACTCTCGCCATTTCCCTTCTTCGTCTGTTGCGATTTCCGTCTCCATTCTCCAGCAGTCCCGCTTCTTGGCAGCGTGGTCATCCCTGGCCACACGGTCAGGGCCCTCGCAGGCCTCGGGCTGGTGGCTAGGTCTCACTTGAGATCCGGACGGGCTGGAAGGATCACCTCGGTGCTCCTGGTGTCTCCCCTGGCAAGCCAGGGCAGTTTTCCCCCTCCTCATCGGGCAATTCGCCAGAATGGTGAGGCTCTGCTTTTGCTCCCGGTCTTAAATAAAGCAGTAGCAGGGTGACGTCATCATTTAACTCATCAGGTGCAACGATTTGAGGCGGAGGGGGGGAGGTTATTGTAATTATTTACTAGACTAGAAACATTTAGGCTGGCCTGCTAATGATCTATCCTGGGTTTAACCATATATGTGTGTGCGTCTAAGTCGATGTGTTTCTATGTGTGTGGGTCAATGTCTGTGTCTAAGTCCATGTGTGTGTCTGCCTTTATCGCCCGGGCAACGCCGGGTAATTACCGCTCGTGTTAAATAATGTGGAGCCAGAGGACATCCCTGTCACACCCCGAGGTGTAGAGGGAATGGCTCTGACTGATGGCCACGTAGTTTGACGCGGGGCCGCTCACCATCATGAAGGTCCTTAAGGATCGTGAGCAAAGTTTGAGGGACTCCGAAAGCATGAAGAACAACCCAGAGGCCAGGCCTACTGATGGTATCATAGGCCTTAAGCAGGTCAAAAAACACATACATTCACTCACACGCACACCATGGACCTACAGAAATGCAAAGAAATGGACTTACACTGACTGATATGGAGCCATGCACACAAAGCGACTAACACAGACGCCCATGGACTGACACACACAGACATATATGGACTCACACACGCATAGACATGCACTTTAGATACACACACATGGAGTCAGACACACATATATTGATGTACACACATACAGCGACTCACACACACATCGACTCACACACACATTGACGTAAACACACATGTACTTACACACACATATCGACTAAGACACACACACATGGACTTAGACACACATACATAGACTGACACACACATTGCCCTACACACACACATAGACATATGGACTGTGACACACAGACATCTACTTTAGATACACACACATGGATTAACACACACACATCCACTGACACACATAGACACACAAACGCACATTGACTTACACACTCAGATGGAGCCATGCACACACATCGACTCACACACACGCATTCCCTTAGACACACAACAAAGATCCCCCATATAGCCTTAACAGACTGTAGGGGCAAGTGCTGTTAGCGAGCACCTATGAAGGCCGGAACGGTACACGAGGGGGTGGGTGGCCAGCACCACGCCCGACCGCCTTTGTCTCCCTAGTGGCGATGTTTACACACTGCACCAGGTACTCATTTGAGGCTGAGTTGGACTTAACCACACATGTGGACTAACACACACACAGCGACTGATACGCACACAAATGGACTGACACACACAAACACTTGTACGTACACACACACACACACGGGGCGTTGTCCGTTTGAAAAAGACAGACACACACATGGACTTACACACAGACATGGACCTACACACATAGAAACCCATCGACTTACAAGCACACAAACACATATGGACTGACACACACAGACATCGACTTTAGGGACACACATGTAGATTCTGCACACGAAGATTTTAATTGTAATATTAGGCAACTTATTAGTTTCATAATAGTAAACAATGAAGCAGAGTTGTATGTGCAGACAAACATTATCATTGTAATATTTGTAAATTTGTTTGTTTAATAATAGTTCTTAGCGAAAGATTGAATAAAATTGTACTTTACATTGGCGTGGTGACGCCTCGTCCCGTGGAGAGCCCGCAGCCTCGCCTAGATTGGCAAGCCGGAGGAGGTGAGACATTGCCAGGCTGTGGGCTGGGCCGCTACCCCCCCCCCCACCATCCCCCGCCCGAGGCAGAATAATACTATGTAAACGCTTTAATAATATTAATATGTAAGGACTTTATAGCAGTAAAAGCACGCATTGGGGTGGGGGGGGGGAAGAGGACATGACACTGTGAAGAGAAATCGGCAGCATGATGTGTACAGTATATTTATTCCATGTTAAACGCGTGAAATAAAATGTCCGCCGTGAGCTGGACCGAACGCGCATCACTTGGCAGGGTCCGCCCCCTCCGCACGCAATTGGCGTCAGTTGGTATGGTCGATGTCGGGCAATAAGTAAATAATTAATAATAGAAACGGCACAAATGTGTTAATTAAACTACTTAAAAGTTTACGGATGGGAAAACGGAATAGCCTATTCCCATCGCGGGGCTAAGGGCGTGCCGCCTGGCAAATCTTTTTGTACGTGAAGGCCACCGTTCGAGAGCCAAATCCCCCGCAAGCGCGAGCACGCGGAGACTTTTATATATAAAGAAGATTAGTAATCAGGCAATTGTTACGATGTCAGTTGTAGATTAGTAATCAGTTGTAATGTGTGTTATTGTAATTATATGCTACGTTAGTAATTAGTTAATTAATATTTGTTTCCCCTATAAGGAATTGTAATATGTATTATTTAAATTTCGATTTAAAGCTTTCGTGACTTCAGGATGTATTATTTAGCAATAGGCTTCCAGGCCGCACTAAGCCTGTAGCTGTCTGAGCGGTTAAAGTTATTTCTGTTTCTCTCAATTTCAATGGATTATCTCAATGCACAAACCCGGCCATCCAGTTCACCATGGAAATGGAGGTGAATAACACACTCCCGTTCCTGGATATTTTACTTGGACATGGCCTAAATGGTAAAATAACACAGCGTTTACAAAAAAAAGCACACTGATGCCTATCTGAATGAAGATTCGCATCATCACCCAGCTCAGAAATCCTCTCTTATCTAGACGCTCATACATCGGGCTAAAACAGTGTCAGATGGTGAAAGTCTAGTGAGAGATTAAACATGTTAAAGAAGCACGAAAACAGAATGGCTACAATAATGCTAAAATTAACAGAGCACTAAATGCCAAATCACGATCGCAAAGCAACATTGCTGAAAGTGATCAGATTGTTAAAACAATTAATACCATATATCTCAGAAGTAACTGACAAATTAGCCCGTGTTTTGCAAAAGCAAAACATTACAGTAAGATTTGGTACAGTACACAAAATTTAAAAACTAGTAACTTGCACTAAAGACGAATTACCTAAATTATCAACAGAAGGTGTATATCGGATTAATTGTTTATGTGGCAGATGCTATATTGGACAGACGGGACGTAACATTAGTGTAAGACTAAAAGAACACCAAAGAAATATTAAACTATCTCAAACACAATTGTCGGCAGTGGCAGAACATGCTTGCCAACAGGGACACTCATTTGATTTTGATAACGTTGAAGTGTTGTGTAAAACTAATTACTACTGGCAAAGACTAATTAGAGAATCCATTGAAATTGAGAGAAACAGAAATAACTTTAATCGCTCAGACAGCTACAGGCTTAGTGCGGCCTGGAAGCGTATTATTAAATAATACATATTACAATTCCTTATAGGGGAAACAAATACTAATTAACTGATTACTAACGTAGCATATAATTACAATAACACACATTACAACTGATTACTAATCTACAACTCACATCGTAACAATTGCCTGATTACTAATCTAGTATATAATTACAATACCCCCCCCTCCGCCTCAAATCGTTGCACCTGATGAGTTAAATGATGACGTCACCCTGCTGCTGCTCTATTTAAGACCGGGAGCAAGAGCAGAGCCTCACCATTCTGGCGAATTGCCCGATGATGCTGGATGCAATTACCAGCGAAACGTCGTACTCAAAATTGTAAATGTTGTGGTTTCACGCTTCAACACACCGGTGGGCTAAAGCAGTGAACTATTTGTCTTTTGTCAACGTGACACTTTTTTGCTGATTGGCCGTGTCGGGTGGTGGAGGGTTACGACACATTTATAAATAACGCGATCTAACCCAAAAACGTTGATTATGAGTTAAATAATTGGTTGTAATCGCTGGCCAAAATTTACAATTCCAGCACCGTGGTGTTTCACTGGTGCAGCTGGCGAAATGTCACAGTAACTCGAATTGCAAATGTTTGTAGTGGGTTATTGTGCATAATATAAAGGGTTTTTATATGCATACATTACCGCCCCCCCTGGTCTTGGCACCTGATTGGCTCACAAGTGACGACGTCACCTTTATCCTCTCTATTTCAGACCGAAACAGGAGGGGGATTTCCCTACAACTCTGCGGATGTCGCCTGATGATGCTGCTTGTTGTTTTAATTACCGGCAAAAATGTCACGGTTACTCGAATTGTAAATGTTGTAGTGGGTTTAACTCTCCAACACACAGCAACCGGTTAGTGCTGTACTAGTAACGAATTGTAAATGTTGTAGTGGGTTTAACTCTCCAACACACAGCAACCGGTTAGTGCTGAACTAGGAACTAATTGGCACGTTTTGTTTACGTGACACAAATACCTCACAAATTGCCGTGTCGGGTGGTGGCGGCGGGTTTAATGACATTTATATTTACGACCTCTAACCCGAACTAACCTCTATTAGGGATAATATTGGTTGTGAAAGCCCTCCTCCTACTACTACTAAGTTTTAAACTGGGACCTTTTTTACCTGCGGCGTAGCGCTCTCTAAACACGACATGCGCTGAGACGGCCAGAGACACCACCAAGATTGCGATGGAGCAGATAGACACCGCGATGGCACTCCTCTTGCAGAAGTCTGTTGACACAGTAGAGAGAAGTAGTTATAATCATAATTATTATATTAATTTCTAAAGCAAATGGTCGTTCTCAGGGGACGCTTAACGCATGGAAAGGCGGAAATAAGAGTTTGTCATCGACCGAGGACAGAAGATGCAAAGAGATGCGTGAAAATAACTAAACAGACAGAGCCCATTTAATACGGTTGCGTTTTTTTGTCCAGATTTGAAGATGTTTAAGTGCTCTCGGAAAATCCTGTGACCCATACCTGTCAACCCATACCGTTACTTCGTATTCTTGTACAGGAAATTATTGTACAGTTTTCATGTCCATATGGCCTACATCCATTTCAATACGAGCAAAACATATTTTTTGTCAATTTGATTGTGTTTCTCCCTTGTGATGGGACTTTGTAGGATGCATGTTGAGATTTATAAGGGCACAGGGTGACCAATAAGGTCTGAATTGGTCTGGAATAAGGGGTTGACAGGTATGTATGACCTCGACGGGGTGAGAGAGGTCCCAGAGATGTCAGTGTGTCTCTGTGTGGGCGGCGGAAGTGTAGCGGTTAGCACGCAGAGCTACGAAGCTGGCCACCCCAGTTCGATTCACGCTCACGGCTACTTACAGCAGTGACGATTATCTGAACCGGTCGTGGGCTTCCCCTAGGTCGACTCAGCCTCAAATGAGTACCTGGTTGCAGTGTATAAACATCGCCACTGGGAAGACAAAGGCGGTCGGGCGTGGTGTTGGCCCCCTACCCCTTGTGTGCCGTGCTGTCCTTCATTGGTGCTTGATAACAGCACTTGCCCCAACAGTTTGTTAAGCATATACGGGGGATCTTTGTCTGCAAAATGGAGGAGGCTTCTGAAGGATACTGCTACTGGGCATTTGGAGGCTGTTGCTCTCCAGCAAAAATGGAGGGCAGAGGAACGAAGCTCACAACAATGAGTGGAGTGCTGGGTGACCAAAATGCAGCAAGTTGGCACAGTAGAGGGTACAGCTGGTGCATCTGTAGTGGTGATACGTGCTGGCAGGGGGGATCGTGAGCCAGCGCGTGGTGATTGGTTACATCACGGTCCGCAAGCGGGTGCTCACATCGCGGTCCGCATAGGCTCCGCCCCCTCGGGAGCGGAGGGCTATGTAAGGCGATGCGAGCGGGCACTCGGGGAGTTGGTAACCGGTGAAGATAGAAGACGGAGGAAGAGATAGGCCCTGGACTCCTAGCCCCGCTGCCCTTGTAAGGGCCGGGGCTCTGTGAGGCTCAGAGGCGAGGCCTTGGGATGCACGGCCCGACGCCCTTGTAAGGGCTCGGGCAGTGTAACTCAGTGGTCGAGACCCGTGGCCTGACAAGGCGGGTCTGATAGCTCCCCGTGGGAGAGCGTAGCCGGAGAGCCTGAGTCGAGGCAGAGTTAGGCATGCGTACCCTACGGGAGAGACTGAGTGTGGCCCGAGCCGGATGCGCATAGGGGTCTGATAGCTCCCCGTGGGAGAGCGTAGCCGGAGAGCCTGAGTGCAAGGCAGAGTTAGGTACGCGTACCCCACAGGGGAGACGGAGTGCGTGGCCGAGTCAGGCACGCGTAACATAGGTGTTATCTCGGTTGGGACTGTTACTTGTGCAACCGTTGTGAATAAAGATGCTGCCCCGTCAACTCGTCTCCCGCCATTATTGAAGATATTACACATCTACTGATCATCTCAGTCAACCAACCCATGGCACCTGGGTCTGTCTCGAAACCTCCTATCAGCGAGCCTTCGACACTTTACGTGGTCTCAAAGTGTACCTGGCCTGGCACAGACGCCGTGGTGATGTGACCGTCACTTAGTGGCGAATGGCCAGCATTGGTACAGCGAGGGAAAAAAGTATTTTATCCCCTGCTGATTTTGTACGTTTGCCCACTGACAAAGAAATTATCAGTCTATAATTTTAATGGTAGGTTTATTTGAACAGTGAGAGACAGAATAACAACAACAAAATCCAGAAAAACGCATGTCAAAAATGTTATAAATTGATTTGCATTTTAATGAGGGAAATAAGTATTTGACCCCCTCTCAATCAGAAAGATTTCTGGCTCCCAGGTGTCTTTTATACAGGTAACGAGCTGAGATTAGGAGCACACTCTTAAAGGGAGTGCTCCTAATCTCAGCTTGTTACCTGTATAAAAGACACCTGTTCACAGAAGCAATCAATCAGATTCCAAACTCTCCACCATGGCCAAGACCAAAGAGCTCTCCAAGGATGTCAGGGACAAGATTGTAGACCTACACAAGGCTGGAATGGGCTACAAGACCATCGCCAAGCAGCTTGGTGAGAAGGTGACAACAGTTGGTGCGATTATTCGCAAATGGAAGAAACACAAAAGAACTGTCAATCTCCCTCGGCCTGGGGCTCCATGCAAGATCTCACCTCGTGGAGTTGCAATGATCATGAGAACGGTGAGGAATCAGCCCAGAACTACACGGGAGGATCTTGTCAATGATCTCAAGGCAGCTGGGACCATAGTCACCAAGAAAACAGTTGGTAACACACTACGCCGTGAAGGACTGAAATCCTGCAGCGCCCGCAAGGTCCCCCTGCTCAAGAAAGCACATATACATGCCCGTCTGAAGTTTGCCAATGAACATCTGAATGATTCAGAGGACAACTGGGTGAAAGTGTTGTGGTCAGATGAGACCAAAATGGAGCTCTTTGGCATCAACTCAACTCGCCGTGTTTGGAGGAGGAGGAATGCTGCCTATGACCCCAAGAACACCATCCCCACCGTCAAACATGGAGGTGGAAACATTATGCTTTGGGGGTGTTTTTCTGCTAAGGGGACAGGACAACTTCACCGCATCAAAGGGACGATGGACGGGGCCATGTACCGTCAAATCTTGGGTGAGAACCTCCTTCCCTCAGCCAGGGCATTGAAAATGGGTCGTGGATGGGTATTCCAGCATGACAATGACCCAAAACACACGGCCAAGGCAACAAAGGAGTGGCTCAAGAAGAAGCACATTAAGGTCCTGGAGTGGCCTAGCCAGTCTCCAGACCTTAATCCCATAGAAAATCTGTGGAGGGAGCTGAAGGTTCGAGTTGCCAAACGTCAGCCTCGAAACCTTAATGACTTGGAGAAGATCTGCAAAGAGGAGTGGGACAAAATCCCTCCTGAGATGTGTGCAAACCTGGTGGCCAACTACAAGAAACGTCTGACCTCTGTGATTGCCAACAAGGGTTTTGCCACCAAGTACTAAGTCATGTTTTGCAGAGGGGTCAAATACTTATTTCCCTCATTAAAATGCAAATCAATTTATAACATTTTTGACATGCGTTTTTCTGGATTTTGTTGTTGTTATTCTGTCTCTCACTGTTCAAATAAACCTACCATTAAAATTATAGACTGATCATTTCTTTGTCAGTGGGCAAACGTACACAATCAAATACTTTTTTCTCTCACTGTATACTCTTTGGTTCTTTCGGTAAATCACGTCGGTATAAATAAAATAATTAAATCACAACGTTTCCATTTGCCCACTTCAATTGTTTCTTGCTGTGGTTGTCCCACCTGATGTGTTGCGCCCAAAACGTCGTTATTTAATTTATTTTATTTTATACCTACGTGACTTTACCGAAAGAACCAAAGAGTATGGATCCCTGCAGTCACGAAAACGTCAAACCTATTGTTATTTTTCATCGGCTGCACTTGCACGATTTCATATTCTGTCACCTGCTCTGCTGTCGGAATCGGTCGGCATCGTTTCTCCATCTTGGCGATCTGCAACGTCCTGCTCTTCATCTGAACAAGATAAATGAACGATGGAGAGAGATGAACACGAAAATTAAGCGACCGGCCACAGCCATTAATTTAACAAGCCGAGTTGAATAAAGGTGGTCATTTTTCCATCTAATCACATGCACGCTATCAGATTCTGGTTAACATAAAAATACTAATAAAGAGCAGCCTGCTATCAAATAAGTGGAAATACTTGCATATATTGTTATGGTTACATTTCCCACCACCTACTCCTCTGATCTCCACACCACATAGGCTCACCACAGTGATGACATCACCTTTACTCCCTAATTTAATACCGGAAACAGGAAGATTTCTGATATTTAGATACATTTTGCTACTGTAAATGCCCACGTGATGACAAGCCACTTTGTTGCACTATCATTTGTGGTGGCCAGGTCGTTGCTGCAAAAAATAAGTTAATACCTCAGCAGGCTTTGCCTAATAGGATGGAGGATGGATTCGTTTAATTTGTATATATTTGGGTGATTTGTTTACCTTTCTTGTACACGGACTCCTCTACTTACGAACATTCGACTTACAAACTTTCAGAGATGCGAACAAACCTGGACCGTATGTCCAGTTGCCTATTCGGATTGAGAGTCGTAAGTTCAACTGCCGCGTAATAGATGGCCGTGGTGGCATCTACTTCTGCAGAATGTGAAGAACCAGTGGCATCTACATCTACAGGAGAGTATACAACTTAAAAGCCATTCCCCGTGTTTAGTATACATGCCATATAACATGTTTGGAATCGACAGGAATAGTTGGATTTACGAATAAATCGACTTACAAACAGACATCTGGAACCTAACTCTTTTGTAAGTAGCTGAGTCCCTATACTTTGCACTACTATGATGGTCATCTGTGGAAATGAGCTGTATAGCTCATTGTATTCCTCCTGCAGTATAAATATAATATTCTGATTCTTCATAATTCTATAAAATTGCCTGATGATGGTAGTTGTTGTAATCACCAGCAAAACGTCACAGTACTCAAATTGTAAATGTTGTAGTGGGTTTACTCTCCAACACATACCGGTTAGTGCTGAACGAGTAAAGAAATTGGCACGTTTTGTTTATGTGACAAACCCCCATTAATTGAGCTGTGTTGAGTTCGTGGCGAGTTTAACGACACATTTATATTTACGCAATCTAACCCCAAAAAAGCTCAAACCCTTTATTATTGGTCACGAAAGTCCTACTACTACGTATTCAAACTCAATCCGCACCTTCGCTCTTTCTCTCTTGTTACCCACCACCCTTCAGTAATAAGTTAATACCTCAGTGGGCTTTGCCTAGTAGGATGGGGATGGTTTAGTATTGTATTTGTATGTGTCTGGGTGATTTGTTTACCTGGCTTGTACTTCGCACTACTATCGTGTTTTTAAAACTGTTTATTGTTGTAACGTTCTTACCCCATGCCCCTACTGGACATTTGTGAAACGAGCTTTATAGCTCATCAGATACTTCTGCAATGTGACTACTGATTCTGATTCTGTTTTTGAACTTCCCCCTCTACATTAAGCAATCACTTTCGCTCACTAAGTGTCCACTCCCATTAATCTCCCACCTCATAACCACCAACACCATTACTGTTCCCTCTTCATATTCTCATGATACGGCTCTCATTAACCCCATTCATTCGATCCATTCATCAGTTTCTGTCGGAATAATAATTAGCCTCATTATATGGCTATCATTCATTAACGCCATCCATTCAATCCATTCAGCATCATTGCTGTCAGAATAATTATTATCATTATATGAACCTTATGGCTGTACCCCGGGGTACCATAGTACCCCGGCTCTCGCATAATGTCCGTAATGTAAGTCATTTTTAGTCTGTTGATGGTCGGCGATGCGGCAATTGACTCATATTGACGAGCTGTACACAATGCACTATGGTGCATACGAGCGTTCAGGGTTTCAGCGCAATCGTCCTCGCTGCGTTTCGACATCGCGGAGTAGCACTGATTTCGGATTGATTGGTACCCCAGTCGCGGAGTTAAGTACACCCCTGGAAAAAATAGTGTCTCAGAAATAAAATATTCAATTGCCTCGGCCATTTTGTATTATTTGGTACCCCGGGTACCGCCATAAGGATCATATGACTATCACTCGCTAACCCCATCCATTTAATCCATTCATCATCATCATTCTTTACTGTCATCCATTTCGCTTGCACGATTTCACGCAGCATCACAGAGTTGCCACCCATTGCTTCCACCCATCTAATTCACTCACCTCATCTACACCACCATTACATTCACACGCACGCATCGTAGTTGTAACGTTGTTGATTCTTTGTGTAGGGGACTGTATAGATAATTAATTACATGTGTAGTGAGTCCAACTGCGTCGCAGACATTGTCTTGGGAGCAAAATTAATTATTACGTCAACTCAACACAACATAATGTAACCTACACTCGGATGTTGAATGCCCATCTAACCACGCTATGGCAGAACTAGACACGGTCCTGCTATCCCGGTCCGGACCACGAGCTGGGTCCCGGACCGCGTGGCTAGAGGCTTCTTCAACCCGACGTGGATCTTCACTCACCAACAGTCAAAAACCCCGAGCCCCACACGGGGCCCCTGTTATATCAGCCTGCGCCGGGGCTGTCTCCACCTCTCGCCCCGCCCACCTCGATCTCTCCAGCTTTTCCCCAAAGCTCCCGAGAGCTCCTCTATACCACGTGACCCTCCAGCGGCCCCGTCCATCGGTGGCCCCCCACCAATATCATCCGTTCACGTGTCAGCAGGTCACCCAGAGTATCATGCCCCAACGTAACCCTGGCTTGCAGACATTCTATCTTGCTCCCTCACCGGGAGCCCGCACCGCATACTGTACATGGTGCCCTCGCGCAAACCAGCGCTCACCCAAGCCCCGCTAGAGCTGGTACTGCGCCCAGTAACTGGGCTACATATAATGGCAACATACTATCCGCCGTGGCCTCGCAGGCCCGGCACCACATAGTGACAAGTGGCCGTAGGGGACTGTATAGAGGGCAGTGAAATGCACAAGTTGAGATAATTAAAGACTGGTGGCACAGTCGAGTTCGGAGGGCGCTGCTCAATTAAGGGTGGGGCCGAAAGAGTACATCGGAGCGAGTCGGGGCGCTTGCCTGGGACCAGAACTACAAGGTGGAAGACATCGGGGCTGTATCTACATAATTACTACGGAAAATAAAGAGTTTAACACGTAGACTTTCGCGACCAATATCATCCATAATACAGGTGGATGGCATTGCAATCTAACCCAAAAACTCAAACCTGTATTATGGAAAATAAAGACTTCCCCTTTTTCTAAATGGACGTTTCAAAGGAGCTTCATTACATTTACAAAGCACCTTGGTTAAGGCGCCACTATATAAATGTCACTAAGATGAGCATTGTAGGTGAAGATGCGATAATCGCCGATGAACTTGCATGGTAGCATTCAGGAACACGCACTGTCATTGGGAAAATGCATTTGTCCTTCAACGCATTTTTGAAATGGCGTTTTTTGTCCCTCCCATAACGTCATCGTTTTCCCCATCTACTTTTATGGAGATCCAATGTACGTTGAATGCCTACCATCACGCGAACTCTGGTCACCCTCACAGCGTACCGTGTATGTATGCGTGCTGAACTTTTTCCGCACCACTGTATGAAGCTGGCCATACTAATCGGAGGTCTGGGGTGATGGACAACCAACAAAACAAAGGAGTTCTAAAGAAATTAGTTATAAATGTAGTATAGTGGTGTAGTAGTGTATAGTATATAGTAGTGCAGTGTAGTATTATAGTAGTGTATAGTAGTTTGTATGTGTGAACTTCTTTCGCACCACCATATGTAGTCAACAGCGCTAATTGGAGATGTGGGAGGGAGGACAACAAACTCAACACAACAACAACGAGCAGTACTAAAGAAATTAGTTTGTCAATCTAGATGATGATTTAAAAGTGCATAGCTCCCAGAGGCTTCCTAATATCGGAAGGAAGAGCATTCCAGATGGCCGCAGAAGCGCATCTTAAAGCGACGCGCGATGCGGTAACCACCTTTATTCGATGGTTAGCCAAAAGTGTAGTTTATCTTGTAGTTTATAGTTGTGTGTAGTAGTGCAGAGTGTAGTGTATAGTATTTTAGAGTGTCGTGTAGTGCAGTGTATAGTAGAGTGTAGTGTAAACTAGTGTAGTATAGTATATAACATCTGACAGCACTGCGTGACGCGATGACCATCACCTTTGTATGACGGCCAGCCACTAAAAAACTTGCAAACAACCCGGCGACTGCGCGTCAGCATCTCTGACTGGGTTGGGGGCATCGAAGATGGAAAAAAATGTGAACGCTCGCTCACCTCGGACGAGCAGGCGGGTTCCGTGGGGTCGGAATAAATGTACTCTCCACTGTAGTTTACACCTACGGACCACTCCGTGATGTCACAGAAGTAGGTGTTCGCATCTCCGCCACTCAGGTTGCCGATGCTGATGTGCGCCTCCCCCCTAGACGCGCGTCCCACCAGCCAGAGCCGCCCCTTGAACCGTCGCCTCGTGAAGTTCCTGGCGCCGTCGAACACGACCACCCTGCCCTGCGCCCCGTCCGGTCTCTTCCACTGCACGCGCGCTCGGTTCTCGTTGGAGCGAAGGGCGAAGGTGCAGGGCAGCAGGACGAAGCCACCCACCGTGCCATAGACTAGCTCCTTGGTACACACACTCGCACTTCGGCCGAATTTGGAGCACCGAAAGCTCCCGTTTTCCTGGAAGGCAGCAGCTGTGGATGTATGGAGGGGAGGGCAGGGGAGTGGGTGCGGTAGAAGGATTGCGTAGAAATGAGTTAGGCGCGTGTGGCAACTTCCATCTCCGCGTATGTATGTACGTATGTACATTGACCTTCTTTTGCACCATCGTACGTAGCCAACCGTGATAATCGGATGTACAGATATCCTCTCAGTGGCATTCCCTGGCTGACCCTCAGTGATTAATCAAGACCAATGGTCATAATCCCTTCAAGCGATATGTCCAACCCAAACCAACTTTTCCAATCAGTGTTTACGGAATTCCCTCACTATTCACGAACTTGGCTATCCGCGAACCGCATTTGGTACTCTACACAAGTACCGCATCGAGAGAGCGAGACAAAAAGAAAGTGATGAGAGAGGATCGAACCCACGACCTCCTGCATACCAGGCGAGGGAGTGAACACCTTTGCTGCCCACCTCGGTGCCTTTCCCTCTCTTAATCGACAATCATCATCTCTTCCACTCTCTATTTCATACCGACCAATGCCTTCTGTCTCTTTGAGTGCTATATTGTAAGACCTCCTCTCCAGACTGCCTGCAATCGCCCCTTCTGAATTCACCAGAATCAGAATCTTGTATTTATACTGCAGCAGGAGGAAGAATCCGATGAGCTATACGCTGCCAAGCTTAGCAGTGTTCATTAGGACGCTGTCTTTTTATTATTTTATTATTTCCATTCAACGTATATTAATGCATGCACATTATGCATGCACATTGTTCTTGTACCTCCTGTCGTTTGTGTGCACTAAAATAGCAGCACCTGTTATTGTCTGCATACAGATGTGGTGGTCATGATTGACACACACGTGCCACAACCAGGGGGAGGGGTAAAAACCGGTCCGGACCAGTCGGGCCAACGGCGGTTGGAACCCCTCTGAGGGGAGGAGGCTGGCAGAAGCTACGATCCCCCAAAACCCCGCCCCTCAGGGAAAAAGAGTATATAAGGTGGGTCCCCGAGAGTGCAAGTCAGCCGAAGCCAGAAGCCGCCTGAAGAAGAAGAAGACCTTGGACCCCAAGCCGCCGACGGCCTTCTAAGGGCCGGGGCTCAGTGCAGTGCCAGTGGTCGTGGGGTTAGGACCCTGAGGTTCCCTCGGCCTGATGCCCTTGTGAGGGCCAGGTCCGGATGGGCCAGTGGTCAGGGACCCACCGGGCCAGCGGTGGGTCAGCCTCCCCTAGGTTTAGCTAGCCGGAGGGCTGGAGTAGGGAGAGTTATAGGTACGATAGCCTGGAGGCTGTACCTCCCCAGGTTGTGGGTGGAAGGGGCCATTACCCCTTTGTGTTAGGGATTAGTGTAACTGTTTGGTAAAATAAAGCGTGTTGCCTCTACGAAGACTCCGTCTCCCTCCAAGAACATTACACAGGTAATCCACATTGATATATGGCGACCTGTATAGGCATGCAATTAAACAATGTATTTGATGATTTACTTCCAAGCAGCACTAAGTCTGTAGCTATTCAAATGGTTACAATTATTTTTATTTCTTTTTATTTCGATAGATTCCCAAATTAGCCTTGGCCAGTAGTAACTAGTATTGCACAGAACTTTAATATTATCAAAATCAATTGAGCGTTCTTGTTGGCACGCGTCTTCTGCCACTGCCGACAGTTGTATTTGGGAATATTAAATATTTATTTGGTGTTCTTTTAGTCTCGTGCTGATCCTTCGTCCTGTCTGCCCAACATAGCATTTTCCACAAGTGCAATTAATCCGGTACACACCTTCTGTCAATAGCTTTGGTAATTCCTATTTTGTACCAGATATTAGTTTCTTTATTTTATGTACCATGCCAAATCCGAGTCCGATGTTTTGTTTTTACAAACATCTGGCTAGTTTATCTGCTACTCCTGCAATGTACGGTATTTTTATAGTTTTCATTACTTTTTCAGTTTCAATTCTCATGTTATTTGATTTGGTTTTGGCATTCAGTTCCATGCTGATTTGTGCATCAATGTAACCATTCAATTGCAGCACTACTTAACATGTTTAATTTCACTTCTCAGACTATCACCATATAATACTTTCTTAGCCCTATGATTGGGCGCCCTGATGAGAGAGGATTTCTGTGGGGTCAGTGTGCATTTTCTTTCGGTAAACGCTGTGTTATTTTACTATTTCGGCCGCACCCGAGCAGAATATCCAGAAATGTAAGGGTTCTGATAACTTTCAAGGTGAACTGGATGGATGGATTTTGCGAGTTGAGATGATTTAGAGATTCGTTAAGTGTATCTTTACCATGTGACCAGACCACTAATGTGTCATGCACATATATAAACCAAACAGAGGGTTTAATTGTGCTTGAAGCTATAGCTTTTTATTCTAAATCTTCTTTTAACAAATTCGCAATCATAGGAGACAAAGGAGAGCCCACTGCGGCTCCTTCCTTTTGTTTATATAAATCACTTTTCCACAAGAATTAGGTGTTCTTTAGACAGTGTTCAGCTAGTCGCGGAATGTCTTTGGCTAAATCTTGACTTAAAGCTTCGTGACATGCAGGAATTCATATAGATAGAAAAATAATAAAAATGATTTTAAAAACCACGACGTTTTGATCGCAACACAAGCAATTGTCCTCAGGTGAACAAATACAGCAGGTGAACTGTGGAGGAAGAAATATAGTGAGAGAGCTACTGCAGCCACAAGTTATATATGCTTGGAGTGGGTGGGGCTAGAGGTGGAATTTGCAAGTAAATGCAAGATCGCAGAGCCAGGAATACCTCGGCTAATTATGTCTGTATTAACCCACAAAATGCAAACAAAAAAAATAACAAGAAGGCTCATCTGATCGAGTCGCTCACTTCTCTGACACCAAGGTAATACCGATTGCCTTATTTTGGTTCTACGATGCAACAACTGGTGCCAGAAGTGACTGCAAACTTTCGTCGCCATGTCGAAGTCGGCTACGAAGCACAAGAACCCACCTGTTGCGAGATCGGATGATGAAGACAACTCCAAAGAGGCCCCACAACGTCCCCGGAGTCTGGGGCCCCGGAGATGCGCCCGGTGGAGCCCGGTTAACCCACGCAGTAGAAGGGGGCAGCCGCGGCCGGCCACTCACCACCGCAGGAAAGCAGGAGAGTTCTTACCAGCCAGTTCGGGCAACTGCTGCAGTCGGCCACGCATTTCATCTCCATGATGTCGGAGATGGGAGCCCAGCTGCGCGCGCCCATCACTTTTTTGGAGCAGGATCGGGCGCTTCCCGCCATTTCTCCTCCGCCACATTCTAATTTGGCGCCGTTTTTCCAATGGACGCGACGCAGCAATCGGCCGCCATCTTGCCCCTGGGTGCACCGCAGCAACCGGGCGCCATTGCCTTTGCTGTAGCAATACCACCGAATGCGTCCTTCGGGAGCTCCCACACCGGTCTTCAGCTCTGGTTCTTCCAAATTTCGTTGCCTGCCGCCTGTTCATCCATTCATCGCAGCTGGCGGTGACTGGATGTCCTTTCAAGACCGGTTTGATGTGGCTTGCGTCTCAGTCGGGTGGCCTATGGACGAGGCCCTCAAGGCACTCTCGACGGCTTTAGATGATAATTCCCTAGCCGCATTTTATTTGATTCCGCCTGCGGACAGGGCGATGCTCCCCATGGGGTACGCCCAAATAGCTGCTATTTTTGAGCCGCCCTCCAGCGCACATCAGAAGTTCTTGCTGCGGAGGCGAGGGGAGACCGAGACGCCTCTCATCTTCCGCAGCTCCTTGTTGGCGCTGGCTCAGGCGGTCTACCCCAATAAGGATGGTTCAGCGCTCGACTCCTTGGCTTTGGAGCATCTGCTCTCCCTCGCACAGGAGCTTGGGGCCGTTTTGTCTATGGTGGAGAAGGCGGACATCTCTTCCCTTAAAGTGGTGCAGGGGATCCAAGCACACCTTGGCCTGTGCCAGTGGCCTGGTGTGGCGGCGTGCACAGGGGACCCGGGTTCAGAGAAGGCTGCCACGCCGTAGGATGGGGATCATCTTGCCGCCTTTGCTGCACGCGACCAACGCTGGAGAGGCGCCAGGGGCCGCCGACCGGAGCAGCGATGGAGGGCGAGGTCTTCACTCTCACAGGGGTCGGTATCCACCATCTGCTTTCGCTGTGGCCAGCCTGGCCACATCGCATTGGGCTGCCGAAACACTCCTGGGGCCTTCAGCAGGACTCCGTCTCCCTCTGCCTCCACATCGGCATCGTCATCTGGGCCTTAGGCAAGTCGCGGTGCATCAGCCACTCAGCCGCCCATCCCACCTCACACATCTAGCGGGGACAGGGTTCATGATCACCGGGGCACCTTTAAAAGTTCTGCAATGCTCGATCTTCACTCGCCGTCGGTCTCCGGATGGCCTAAGCAGGTCCATCAGTGGGCTGCGCTCACGCAGCGGGTTCCTCCGCAGTTGCTGGTTACGTCCATGGGGTGGAAGTTCGGATTTTGGTGGACACGGGTGCGTCGGCCACCATTATATCGGAATGCATTTTCAGGTTGTTGCCACACAGCGTTGGTCAATTGATGCCTGTACAGGGGGCATGCGTTGCCACGAATGGAGGTAGTCTAGGTATATTGGGTCACATTGTTGCCTCCATTAGAATTGGTGATATTGAATTGGAAGGTCCCATCTTGGTCTCAAAGGCGTTGGCAGTGCCATGCCTTTTGGGCACAGATTTCTTGGACAAAATGCCCATTAAAATATTGATCGACCTGGGGTTGTGTGGAGATGCCATCGGGCCGTCACTTGAACTTACCGTGTTGACTCCTCTTGTGGCCAGCGTACAAGCTTTGGCTAGGGATTTCATGAACATTCAAACTGGGTTCCAAATTTTTATACCCCTGAGGTTGCACAAACCCCTGAAATTGCATACACCAGAGGCAGGCGTCCTCTTAACTCCGGCTGGCACTGTTTTGGCGCATGAGACCCCAGCTCTCCCACCGGACGACGCCATGCCAGGGTTGTGGCTGGCGTAATACAGGAGGGGAAGCCCGACGACTCCTGGATTGATGCGCTCTGTGGGGAAAATGCCCTCTTGTCCCTCGAGAAGCAGCAGCAGCTCCGCACGCTTATTTCACAATTTACCGATGTTTTCAGTCACAGCAAATTCGATATTGGATGCACGTTCTTACTAGAACATCACATAGACACGGGAAATGTGCCCCCGTTTGGCTGAACTCCCATCGCTTTAGCTCTAGAGAGAACGAGCATGTCCGCTTGGCCATTGATGAGATGTTGGTGGCAGACATCATTTCTCTTTCGAAAAGCCTTTGGGGCGCCCCTATCATGTTAGCCAAGAAATGGCATGGGAGTCTCCGTTTCTGCATCGACTTTCGGAAATTAAACAAGATTTCGGTGGCAGATCCCTATCCCTTCCTCGTATGAACGATTTGCTTGATTCCTTCTCGGGTGCGCGGTTCTTTTCGACCCTAGATTTGCTTTCGGGCTTTTGGAAATTGCCATTGGATGAGGTCTCCAAACCCAAGACTGCATTCTGTAAACCCCAGGGGCTGTTCCAATTCAATTGGCTTCCTATGGGCCTTCATTCAACCCCGGCCACCTTCCATCGCCTCATGGAGATGGTCTTGGCAGGTCTCCAGTGGGAATCTTGCTTAATTTATTTGGACGATGTCATCATTTTCAGCCACACATTATACGAACACTTGCAGCATCTTGAGTCAGTCTTCGTCAAAGTGCATGCTGCTGGCTTGAAATTTAAACCCCAAAAGTGCCATTTACTGCAGCCATTGGTGAAGTATCTGGGTTATATTGTGAGTGCGTCAGGTGTTGCCACGGACCCGGAGAAGACGGCTTGTGTCCGTGTGTGGCCGACTCCCACATCTGTCGCAGGAGGTTCATAGCTTTATTGGCTTCGCCTCATATTACCGTCACTTTGTGTGGGATTTTGCGACTGTCGCGAAACCACTACACGTGCTGACCGCAAAAGGACAAAACTTTCATTGGGGCAAGGAAGAGGAAGCAGCGTTCATCACGCTTCAAGCATCCCTGGCGGATGCGCCCCCCCCTGGGATATTCTAACTTCTCCCTGCCTTTTGTGCTCGACACTGATGCCAACGACACAGGCATAGGGGCTGTACTTGCCCAGGTGATAAATGGCGTTGAAAGGGTCATGGCGTGTTGTCTCCTGCAGAGCAATGTTACTGTGTGACTCCTAGAGAGCTGTTTGCCATCGTCTTTTTCGTGTAATAATATAGGCCCTACTTGTATGGCAGGCGGTTCACCGTACGCACAGATCATGCGGCCCTGCAAAATTCCTTGCGCATCAAGTCAGCCCTGGCTTGAGGTGCTGCAGGAATACTCATTTGATGAAGGGGACACAGCATGGAAATGCAGATTGCTTGTCTAGGCTGCCTCTGGAGGGCAGGTGTGCATGCACGATGGGCTCGGGCCAATGCAGGGCCCCAATTGACACTGGGCTCCAGTTGGTGGCGACAGCCGACACAGCCGCCCTTCCGGGTGTGTCGCCTCCCGTGGATTTCGGCCTAGGCCTCCCTCGGGAGGAATTGTCTCACTTGCAGATGGAGGACACCTCTCTGCTAAAGCTGCGACGCCGTGTTAAGTCTGACGTCCGCTTTTCCTCTCCGTCGGCCTACTTATGCACTGGGACATGGAACTGGAGAGGTATTGTGTGGTGGTGCCCACTGTCCTACAAGGGAACTGACTCGGGCAGTTCACGAGAAGTTGATGCACCTTGTGTTCCACAAGACCTTGTTAACCCTTAAGTGCCGATTATTACTGGCCGGGCATGGAAAGCGACGTGGCACTACTCGTGAGTGGCTGCCACGATTGTGCACTGCAGAAGGCCCCGGTTGTGCGTGATCGGCCCCCGCTACATTCCATCCAGGTTTCCCGTGTGAATTAACTTGTGGCCCTCGACATTTTGGGCCCATTTCCAACCTCCCAACGGGGCCACAAGTATATTTTGGTCAGGGTCGAATACCTCACACGTTGGCCCATGGCGTGGCCCTTGCAAGATCAATCAGCCTCGTCTATCACCGATGCCTTTTTTCATGGGTATGTTTTAGATAAGGGTGCCCCTGAACAACTGTTAACCGATCAGGGTCGGAACTTTTCTTCCCGGTTGCTCAAGGAGGTCTGTGACCTCCTCGGCACCAATAAAATCCGGACCTCGCCATACTACCCTCAAACCGACGGTATGATGGAGTGGTTGAATCACACCCTCGCATCCATGCTGTGCCACCACGTGAGCGCGTCTCAGTCGGACTGGGACCTGTTTATTCCGGGTGTCCTTGCTGCATACAGGTTGGCCCCTCACTCCTCCAATGGGGTTTTCGCCCTTTTACCTAATGTACGAGAGGGAACCGGAGCTCCGTCATTTGCACGTGCAAATGGGCCTCGGGCTGTCTAAAAAGGGATCCGCTGTGCCTGCTTCGATGAAGATCACGCTCGAAAGGCTGCGTGATGCACGACAAGCAGCCATGGACAATTAGGCCAGCTGACATGCGGCTAACAAATGCTAACAAAAGCATCTGGGTTCTGGGGTTCCATGGGTGAAAGGGGAGAAGGCGTGGCTAGATTGTCCACAGGTGGCAATTGGGACGTCCCCGAAATTACATTGCCCTTGGCAGAGCCCCGTTGAGGTCGTGGAGGTCCGCCTGTCACAGTGTGTGTGCATCCGCTTTGGCCGTCGGCACTGGATTGTTCACCCGTCTAGGTTTAAAAGATACGTGTCACCTTGTCCTGTTGAATCATCCCCACTTCCGGAGCGGCCGGTGCTTGATGAGTCCGATGTGCTAGGCTGCCCGGGCCGGGATGCTATGCAGTGTAAGCCCTCTGTCTGTCCACCCACAGAACCCCTCCGAGTAGCTCCCGAGGCGCCGTCTGTTGGCCCATCGGTGACGAGGCCGACGTCGACGGGTGCTCTGTCTACTCCAACACCGGACGCTGCCTGGGGGAGCAGACCGGCAGCACATACACACTCCAGGGGTGCTCTTTTTTGCTGACCACCCCCCCTTGGGCCGTTGTCGGCGGACACCAGCCGTCGCTGACATGCAGTCGGCGCCTCACACTGCAGGATGAAGGCCTTCCTACACTTGCCGTCCTGCCTTATCATCCTTCTTGTTTCCCCGAAGACAGCTCTGCCTTCACACCTCCATTCACACCCTTATTGTTCATGTTGTTACATTGTTATTTCAATTGTTCTGATTGTTGGTTGCTAGCTTTACGTATCGACCCCAATGCGGGGCAAATTTAGTATAA
>NW_024704958.1:72775-95808 GCF_018977255.1 Callorhinchus milii
GTGATTGCGAAGCATGAGTGTTCAACTAGGTTAATGGTGAGCTGTCGCTCGAATAAGTATTTCACTTACGTACAGTTTGACACATGTGGCCTATTGAATGACGCTTTAGCGAGTCGAGACCTCTAACGGAGTGCGACAAATGAACGGCCATTAGGAGGCAATGTACCGAGAGCCCCTGAGGTCATATCGCACAGGTTATTCCGAAAGCACATCGGCCGTACATCGTTGTCCATAATGCTTTAAATACCATACTACGTGCTGACAATCTGGTTTACGCACTGTTCCCTAATTTGTCCGATGAGGGGGCCAATAGGCTCTCGTGATTAGCTTCCGTTACCGTGCTTCAATGTTGTAAGATATTAACAAGCCCTGAACACTTACTCGAGAAATCGATTACTTGGGAAACGCGCACCGATTCTGATGTGATGTATGACTTCTCCGCACTAGCAACTTCAACAGGGGGCTAAGTGCTTTCCCCGCGATTCTGGGGGAAGAATACGTATCCTGGTTTGCAAGTGGGTCCGCCTCGGACATCTACAGGTGAAGGATCGTGGTAACTGGCTCACGCCGGTTGGAACCACGCTAGGTGAAAAGCCGATTTTCTACCTCGAACCGATCCCAGGAGTCGGCCCGTCTCTCCATGGCCGCTCCATGGAGTGCCCGTTTAACAAGCGGCACTCCCTCGGCTACGATTGATGGCCTGTGCACCAGGCCCATTGGTGCCAAAAGGATCTGTCCGGTTGGCGCTGACCATGGGCCTGCATCTCAATTCACGACTAGTACGATTCATGATCAGCCAGTGTTGTTGTAGGGCCGAATAAGATCGCAAACGCGGCTAGTGCAAATATACGTGCGCAACCCAAGACAAGGCTAGCCCAGAGGGGGAAACTCGCAGCTGTGTGGCAAAGCGATGTGTTGAAATTCCCCATTAGGCTATTACAGCTGCACAGCATTGTTAGGACAGGAGCGGCGAGTGTATATGCTGGTCCGCCTGAATACGGCTTTCTACTCTTGTAATAGAATTTGTTAGTGTTCACTTTCTATAGATAGGGATTCTGTTCACCTAGAGCTACAATCGCATGATGAGCTGTTATCACCGTTTGAGTTCAGGTCTAACATAAGAATACTAAATTGACTGTACTCACTTTAGTGACCGATGCGACAAAAATGTAACCGGAGCCTAACTCCTCTCCTTGGTTATGACCAGGTACAGCTACATCACCGGCATATCTCCCTCCCGAGCAGACAAACAGTCCCACTAGCTATCTCCTAGACAGAATTATTGTTTGCGACAATTTTGTATTCTTGCCAAGGTACGGGATCCCGAAATGCCTCTCTGTCAATCAACGGAATCTACTGTGTTCGCGTGCATAGTGATTCTCGACATCTTAGTTTACTCCGCGTGAGGATAACGTTAATCCAACGGAGGTTTAAAAAGCACCACATAGGACTATGTTGCCCAGGTGCCTAATAAGGTATTAAGCTCTTTCGTTCCATACGTAGGTGACATCTTCTCTAAGAACGATTCTAAGACGGTATAGGTCGGTTACCTGGTCAAGCAGATAACTCCACAGATCTATCAAAGCTTCGCAATTATCTGACTGTTGTCGCATATTGAAAGTCCGAAGTGACTCTTTAAATGAGGAGGAGTGGACCCTCCTTAACTGTACAACACTGAGCAGAGCCGTCTGTGCTACAGAAGAGGAGCTATTCTGGCGGCGCAGCGAGGAAGTAGATGGAAGTTCGGCCAAGCTACAGAGGAAGACACAAGTTCCTCGTTCTTTACGTCCCTGCGTTTGTCATGTCGAAGTTCAGTTCACAACCCGGGTATCCAAATCTCCAAATTGCTTCGAACCCGTAACTTTACACTCTTGTTAGCCATTCTTTCGGGACGGGGGTTACTGTCACTTCCGTACAAGCTTGGCGGTGTCGGGTATCATAAGCTTCGTATAATTGTCGTAGGACAGGTTGACCGGTCGCCTTTTTCCTTTTTAGTTGGTGTCACCATGCGATCATGTACATCAATGTATACAGAAGAAACCATTGTAAAATGACCGTATATACCACCACCATACTAATTGCCGTGCACTCACTGTCGGAGAGACAACCGAGCTGCCGCTACGCATATCCTTCGCTCTTTTATGTCGTAAGTTTAAGCCAGCTATAGCGAGCTCGCGCGTGGCCTTAGTAGCAATCATATTTTTTCTCAGAGTCGGCAACGATTTTCGTAATCTTTTTCTGTCATGGGGCTACAGGCCTACTGCTAGGACAATCGTAGACGGCCCGACCGTATAGCTGCTTACACTTGAGGATGAAAGACACCCGTTTACGACCGTAGAACCAACACAGACTATGATATCGGTGGCCAAGGCTAAGATAGCCTAATTGCTGGCTGTAATTGGAATATCCTCTAGGATTGTGCATACATATTCGGCCGTACAGAGGTCGTATTACCAGCGACCTCCTAGCGCTGCAGCCCTACCCAGAGAGTACGAAAAGTAGATTGATGCTGAAATGCTTCATGCGGGGGATAGCATCCGACCGTACTATCATTTCAGCCCCATGCCGCTCGTAGCGCCAGCGTCGGAGTTTTGGAGGTCGACTAGCAGTTATCACGACCGGATGCTGCTTCCCTTGGGTCTTTTACTTGATCTCGTAATGACTACGTTCTCTCACCTAGAGATCCTAATTTTTGGTTCGGTATCCAAAAACTCGCTCGGATTCTTTTGGCGCACTACTTTCGGCACAAGAAAGGTTAGATAGTCCTTTTGGACTACTTACCCGCCCCGCTAGGTCAAAGACCGCATCTTGTCTAGTAACAAGTTAACAGAGACTCAGATGGCTGCCGCTTGTTAAGGCTCTAGGGCCCGCACCTACTAGCCGACGTTGCTGCTCGAGCAGTCTGTTCTGAGTACGAGTCTCGCTAACTCGTGTAACGGGTAAATGCCTTTAGATAGTCTACGAGCAAACGCGGAAGCGTATTGAATCTACGTTATTCGACATAGCTGCAAGGACTATACTCTATACTTAATACGCTTTTTGCAAAGGACTCCGGCGTCTGCCCCATCGCTCTCTTAACACTAATTTTAGTGATGAACTATCACAAAAGCATAGAACTGGCGTTCTGACTATTACGGCTCCAGTGACCAGCCACTAAGCATGATAAGGTTGAGGCCTAACAGAGGGGGATGCGATGACTAGAAGTTATGGATCAGGCCCAGTGCAAAACCCAGCAGTAGATGCCCTGAATTCCCGGGAACCCATTTCACCGTGGATGTCGTTGCTGACAACCCTAGATAAGGTACGTGATGGGCCTATAGACAGGAGCTAGCATATAAACGGGCGCTGTTAATGTACTGCAATGCGTGTGGAAGGTAGGGTGTGGGTCTGATACGCAGGTAACCAGATGGCCTTACCTTGCGGCCATAAGGGTTAGAATGTTAAACGACACTAGCCGGTTGCATGCTAAAAGGAAAGGAGTATGGGTTTATTTGTTGGAACAGGAGCGAGCTATGTAGCAACCCTCTTCACTCGGTACTGTGGAGACCAAGGCTGGGTGGAAGCGCAATGTCAGTCTAGTCAGAAACCCGATGATGGAAACAAAGTCGCGAGTCTTACCGTTCGCGTGTCACACCTTACGCCGTCTACCGCTGTGGTCATGCAATTCCACAAGCAGAATAGACTCTAGCATAACGCGGTTGGCTATGTGTAATTGGTCCTCAGTGGTTCCTGGAGTGTTGGGGTAGGTGCCGCATTTCGGGCAACGACCCTACACTGCCACATCACAGATCGCAGTGATACAATCTAAACCGAGATTTAAAGTTTTCCTAATGAACGAGGAACTCTTATGGTGAAGGGAGAAGAAAAGAGCTAGCATAACACAGCTGACAAATTCCAGTTCTCGCCATTTGCTGCGTTCGACTTCGACCCTGTATCACGGTCCACTAGTGGCTGGAATGACCCGGATATGTGGCAAGAATTTGGCGGCAGGTACTGGTGTATGTAACGGGGAAGTGGTAGTCGACTGTAAACATATTTCGGTACCGGCGCATAAGGGCACTAGGAGCTATGCGTGCCTGTGCGTTAATACACCGGTCCCAGACATATCCGTTCGCTATGCGATCACATGGTAGCCGTATATGAGACAGCGCGTGCGGAATTGATTCCCGGGCCTGTGCTAATGGTACCCATAGACTACTCACTTAAGCTAGGGATAGTAACTGGAGCGTTAAAGGTGCACTTACGGTTACGTCTTGCCTTTGCCAACATTAACTGTCACGGTTTACACTGGAATTAGGAGCGCAGCATCGCCATTACTTAGTTCCTCGTGTATAGCCTAATAAGTGCCATCAGAGTAGTGGTAAAACGCTTTCTACGGACTCCAACGGTCTCCGGGAACAATCATAATGTGCTTTGTTTACTCTTTATCTAGGATGGCGGAAAAATCCAGTGGAGTAATCTTGTAGAATAGATTATGAATCCGCTGATCTATGACCACGGGTAGGTAGTACCAAAAAATCTATCGTTGCTTGACATAGACGCGACGGAGAGAAAATCACCACCACAACCATCGCGGTCTAAGCACGCCTGCCTAAAAGCAACTCCTATCATCTGTTCTATACTGCACGTCTGTAAAAATCAGTAGGCGTGAAACTTATGTCCGCACATAGTCCTGGTCACAATCTGAACAGGTCATTAATCCAGATAAAATTTGGGAACATCTTAGATGACGGTTTAATCGGTAAGCAAGTAGTATGTTGGAATTGATCCTCTCGCTACTGTTAGTCTCGTAGCCCCGATTGGACCAAGGACACTATAACACTATGTAGATCTCCAAGGACGAATGCGGCTTAGTTTGGGGCCGTTACGGGTGGAGGAATCGAGTTCGGATCCCAAAGCTGTGGAACGTACGACCTGACACCTGACATGGCAATATTCGACTGGGGCTACGCGAAGAGATCGGACGATCTATACACCCTGAGAGGTCCCGTCCTAAAGTTTAGAGGTCTTCAAGCGACCTTGTAGGTTCCAGCTAATTCCGGGTCATATTAGTCTTCAAACAACCTCGGCTGGAGGCGTCCGATCATGGGAGTGTCCCTACCTCCGAAAGCGTTTCTTTGTCATGTTCCGTGCGTACCGGACTTTAAGCCGTATCGTGCGCCTGGAGCAGCTGTTGCGCCAAGGCGCGCATATGGGGTTATAAAAAGCCAGTGGGAGGCCATCGCCTTATATATAAACCACCAGTTAAGGGAACCCCGCCAAGTTCTGCTCAGCGCCGGCTCGTACGGTCGGACATGGACTGTGCAGTTTACCCGTGTGATGATATACTAGTGGGATGGCATATTGTGAGATGAAAGGTTCTCGGGCATAGTAACGAATGGGTCGATCAATGTTGGCGCTGAAGATTTATAAGGAACACTCGACCTACCTCGGTGCCTACTGGCGATCGATAACGTCTTAAATTAATAATAGATGACATGGGTCTGCCATCTGGCGCCGATTCTTCGTCGGGAGACGCAAGATCAGAGGTAGTCAATGGCTATCTTACCGTAGGTTTAATGACTCGCTAGAAGGGCCGGGGTTGCCGATGAAGAGTCTAGACGGGTGTCTACCAAAGCGACAATATCACGAATAAGGGGTTCACTCCGAAACACGCTAAGAGCACACCAGCCGATATCGAAGGAGGAGCGTAATTAGAGAACGCCTCGCTGCGCGCTAGAGGCGATAATAATGCGTGTCGGCCCGTGCGGTTGGCTTCAGACTGTCAGGTACGGGGCGCAATGCCATTAAAAGACATGCTTCTTGGGCTGATGTATCTGCCTGTAGGATAACCTCTGCATCGATCCTGGGGAGCAGTTTCAAAGCGGTGAAGCGCGTGGACTGAATTCTTGACCTGGTAAATAAATTAGTCAAACGTAATCCGCACGTCCTCTGTTGGCCCTGAGTGAGTGTGGACCGTGCGTATCTACTTCTATAGCTAACGTCTTTCTCTTCCGGCACATAGGCGAATTTTACTTTGTAAACACGATTTTCATTTTTTTTCGCCAGGATGGGCTGGGAAAAGCGTATGCACGCCCCTCCACCCGCAGGCGCAAAGATGAATAGTATAACCCTGACTTTAAGATTAGACATCCAGGCACTATAGGTATTGGTATGTGTGCGCCCTTCTCGTTCTCCCTAACAACGTTATACTATTCTCTGGCGACAGCGTTCAAGTACCTGCCAGCTGAACCAGATGCCGTCTACCATTGCTCACTGTTAAATCTCACTCCCAACGGTTAACATCTCGAGAGAGACTTCGTATCGAATGACGGGCTAGACTCGTCGTTACGACTCATCGTGTCAACGTAGAAATCGTCTTCCAAATCCTCTTCAGTTAGCGAGGGCTGACTGGGGTGTTTCAACCTGCCTATAATCTTTATAAGGGCCGCGGCACAGCAGACTAAATTGTCCTCTATTTGGACTCATTTGCTGATGAGGACATGAGCTGGTCGTTTTTCCCCTCGCAACATGCCTCAGAATTCCCACCAGTATCTTTACTTAAGGGCCCTTGCCCTGGAGAACCAACCTAGAGGTATTTAAGTGTGACTTCACTCCCATCTTGAAAAGACGTGCGTATTACGACCTCGCTAGTGGGATTCGGATGGAACGTGTGTCGTTAGCCCCTGATTTCTTTGTCAGAAGTTCTTGCGCTTCTAGGCTCGGATGCTTTGCCGCCGCCTACTCGCGCGTGTTGTTTATTCGAATTGAATACGATTTCAAATTGTCATCTCTTGTATAACGATCCCAATGTTGGATCGGCTACGTGACGCCCCCCTCATATAGAACTGGGATTAACCGCTCTGATGGTGACAAGCCATCGGGCCGGCATATAGTATGATACTGAGTATTGTCCCGGCTTGGACCACTTACCAACAAGGATACCACATAGCGCCCGTACCCTGAGGAGTTGAGTGAGAATCGGCTGAGGGAACTTATAAGCTCCCCATAAAGTCCATTTCGAACTAGTCAAATTATGAAGTCACCTCGCGCGGACTATCGACTTCCTGAGGGTACGTAGTAATTAGAGCCGATCCTACGCTCTAATATGGGCCAGCATCCGCTTACACCCGACAGGGCACCTACAACGTATGGATAGCCCGGTTCCCCTAACGGTCGTAGATTTTCGTTCGCCTCTCTTGGCTCGGACTAGGATGAATACGTTTGCTAAGGTAATACGATACGTCGATCCGAACCTTGCCGTAGCACGTGCCGCGGTAACGGCGGCTAAGCGAAGTAGTTAGTTCTAGAAGAAACACCAGCTTTTGATCTACGAACGAGGCCCTATGTAGGACTTGTGGTGGTTATCGTACGCTTGTCATTCATGGCAGCAGTAAAAGTGAAGGTTGGAAGATACCCTGTATACGGAGATTGCTGGTAGGAAGAGGGGCATGCACTAAAATTAGGGACATGTTGATTTGCAATTATCCGTTCCGTACGAGTGCCTCGAGCCTTACTCCTAAGTATGTGGAGTGACGTTAGAAGCAACCCTACAGTAATTATAACTTGCTAGCGATTGTCACCTCAAACATGAGTGGCCATCGTGTCCATTCCCGCCCGATCTGTCTAGCTGCATCGGTGTGTTGCCACAGTGCATTCTAATCGGGACCAAACGGTCGCCCCTATTAACTGCAGGCCCCTATATAACTAAGATAATAGACAGAGGTCATCACGTTAGCATATACCAGGAGACGGGCTCGACTTGGAATGAAACCACCCCTGTGCGTTATTAAGCGGCCATACATCGAGAAATAGATCTTACGCTAACTACCATTGGTTTCCTCCCATAAAGAAATCTGCCAAACGATACAGTTCGGCACTTGTGTGTCACACCCTCAAGCTCACCTTCATTTAATTACTCAAAAAAATACCCGGGCACTTTGGTTGATAAAACGGAGAGCAGTCTATCTTCTGTGGGCTTAGAGTACGTCCTCACCGCAAACTCATCACGTCGACCCACCAAGCAAATGTATTGGTGACGTACACGCTCTACTTCATGTTGAGGTTCACGCGACAATCACCCCAAAGGCACCGACAATGTGTGCAATACTTCGTCACTGCCGTCTATACTATATCATTATAGCGGGCTCCGGAGCTTAGGGGAGCCCAGCATCCTGGCCCACCAGGGAAGAAGATTACGGCAGACCCGCTTGTCAGTTATCCCTTCTATAAATTTTTTCTGACTACATACGTAGTCTACATCCTATATAACCCACCAGTTGTTGGTGGAAGAGCCCTGGGTTAGGAATTCCCTACAGAGCATATGGGCAGTTGGTAAGATCTACTACGGTCGCCGCACGAACCTTATATAACGACGGGGTAGGAGTCACAAGGTGATGACGCGGTTGCCAAGCTCCTACGGGCAATTTACCTAGCGTGTTCTTTTCGCCCATGGTAACTTCCTTATCGATCGTATCGTCTTCAAATGCGAGTTACCTGATATCCAACACGGAAGGGTAGCGCTCCTTGCAGCATTAAGTACTACGTTAGGTCTGAGATTTGTCTATGGTTGCGCTCTCTCGTGTAGGGTCGCCCCTCCATAGGGTATTATAACGATTAAGCCTGCCGTATAGGGTGGAGATTTACCGGCTTTGAAGAGCGCGTTACTGAGGCGCATTGCGAGCGTGGAGGCAGGGTGGGTAGGCAAAACTCATGTTGCATTATCGCCTGACCGTGATGATGATGGTTAATATTAAAGCGGAGTTAACCTTGTCACGATAGACCGTTTGAAGCGATCAAGGCTTGAACAGTTCTCCCACAGACTCCTTCATTAATATGTGCCGCTCCCAGATGCCTTAGAAAATAACCGTGGCTGGCCGAACCCAGTCCGTAATCGTGTAAGAGGCGTGACACAGAATTCCAGTTAGACAGTTGGCAATAAGTCTTGGATGAGCGAATTAAGCTACACGAGTAGGTATTGGATGGGTTGAGACAAGTATCTAACGCGATCAGGAGGGCTGGATAAGGTTCCGCTCCAACACGTAGGCCTGTGGGGGGAGGTGATGACGCTGATTACATCCTATTGCCGATTGCGGCTAACTGACATTTATGCAGGGCCACTTGGGGACGAGCTGGTTCCCATAGAGTTTACGCGTACTTTGGACCAATGGGGAACTTGCCAATTGGAGCAGACGAATGCGGACTCCATAGGCCTAATAGATCAAGACACTGATCCACGCAGCGGTACCGTAAGGACTTCAAGTCCAACAGACTAAAATGCTGTTTAAATAACGGAGTCCGTGCACACCTATTGGGAGTTGCGTAATGACCGCAGTACTCTTCAATGGCAAGCCCTCGTAATTGACGACAGGTACACTTTGATCGATCCTGGACCGTAGAATGCGAGGTAACCCGAATTAAGAGGTGTGTTTCTGCAATTCCACGAATCTTGCTGACTTCCTCCGTAGGCTTGTAAACCCATCCAGCGCCTAAAGTGAAAATACTTTACGGGTCCTACTAGGTCTGTTTTCAGACCGCGAGCAGAGCCGGCTCTCAGAACAAACAATACGACGAAAAGTTTGTCTTTGGGGACGAGACACTTGATATCCTTTTCAAGTAATGAATCTTAGGCGAGCAACCTTAGGTGTATACTCCTGAAAAACTGAAGCGGTGTACACGGTGTCCGCAGGCCCCTGCTTGGCATATAGCAGCACGTGAGAGAGGCCGTGCGAGGCACGCCGTCGCGGTCTAGCTGCAGCCACGTTGGGGCCTAACGAACATGTCAATGACAACTGAATGGTTCGAATATGAAGTGTTGATGATTTCGGCATCCCCTAGTCCAAGAGAAATTCGGGAATCCTGAAGGGAATGTCAGCCTGACGTACTTAGCGTTCGCCTACTGCGAGTCGCTCCCCTCAACCTCGCCGACTCATGCTTGCAATCACCCGCCAGAGGTCCTCCAAGATGGGTGCACATTCAGGAGAGCGTCTTGACCTTACGGCTAGGGACGTCTGTGGACAAGTCTGCTTGGAAGCTAGGTATACCCGATTGCACATTTCGCAAGCTAAGCCGCGAAATATCTGAACCTATATAACTGTGCCGCGATTTTGGCAGATAAAGGGAAATAAGTGACGAGGTAATTTCCCGTGTCTATTGGCCGCCTCGTAACTGATCTTTAGCATGGTACTAGGGCAGTTTCGCACTACCTCTGGTTATACTGTAGTAATGTAAACATTATCATCAAGGCCCGCTCATTACCTTTATCATTAGGACGAACCATTTTGAGGTTCATCCTTATGTCCGACGACGCTAGTGGTGTGCAGCTAGCAAATGATATGCTAACCGCTTAATGGACTTGCACACGAAGGCCAAGGGGAAACCGGACAAAACTACTCATGTGGACGGCGAGTAAATGAGAATGAGCAGGTTATAACGAGGACATCAAGGTAAAATGGTCGACTGCATGGTAACTGAAAAAGTGGATTAAGTTATCACTTCGTCGATCGTAGGCTTCTTTTAGCGAAGCAGAACTAGAAACCGACCCCCGCTTTCGCCCACGTCAAGGTGTCTCAATATAACCTACTCGGCTACAGACTCCCGCTTAGGCACCACAACGTTTGCAGTGCATTATTTGCGGATGATCTCTCTGGATTAGCGTAGGCAAACGGCTATCAAGTACCGAAAATCCGATCCGGCGATATACACGGCTAGTCGGATCTGAGAGTACCTGGACGTCTTATAATTCCCTTGCTTCTGGGCCTATCATCGTGCAACTCCGATGGTGGGCGCATAGCCGGTCAATTACCTGACGTATAGTTAATCAATAACAAGGAGCGTGTAGTAGCATGATAGAGGACAATATACCAAGAATGTCTCGGGTTTGAAGAGATTAACCCATCAAATCCGGGACCTCCTCTGTATAATAGCCGCTTCCCGGTTCTGCACTTCACTACAAAGCTAGTTGGTCATGCAATTAGTCTCTCCGTGTCAACGCCTGTTTCCATTCACTAAGTTAGTGATACGCTAGGAGCCGTGTCCGACGCAGGCTCCTCTGCCTACGATGGCAAAAATGCAAGTTAGCAGCATGAACAAGTATATCCAAGCCTGATGCTGATACAGGGTCTAACGAGCTAGAGCCGGGGTCTGAACGACGGGCGTAGGGACTGAGCTCCAATCAAACAGATGTTCACGCTCTGTTAGCCTCGAAGACCTTAGGTTCGGAAGGGCTGCACTGATTAGAGAGGCCTTTATAGCAGCGTCATCGAGCAAGGCGCAGGGAATCGTCGCCGATCGCTATTGTTCAGGATAAGCGATAGTCGCGACCGACGGTGGGTCTGCTCTGAACCCCATGCAAAGGCTTACCTATTTGGAATTTAGGCGATAGAGCGACTTATTGTAGGAATTCGCTGTTACTAAACAATTGGATATCGCGGACGGCGTAACGATTCAGGATGAGAGCCAAGGGAGTCCCTGACTCATTTACAAATGCGTCACTCGGTCTGCGGTTAATTACTTTGCAATAGCGGAAATTTTCACATATCAACGGTTCTAGAATAACTTCCAGTGGCAGGCTGAGCTTTGCTTTAGGAAGTTAAGGAACGCGTTTGTCGGACACTCTGCACGGGGACCTCCCTCGGGGTGGCAGCGTCATGAGCAGGGACAGAACCGGTGCGGCGGAAACGAAAATGTTCCAATATTAAGAGGCCGCTATCTAACTAGATCGAGCATGGCCACTGTCCGAGCATGACGACCAACTATTGATATAGGTAAAGGTGCAATATGCAATGGGTGTGCACCGGTGTTCGCGGCCAGGGATGGAAGGAAGGTGGGCACATATCAAAACCGATGCATAGCGTCAAACGTGGGGTGGCTAAACGTCATCCGGAGAATGAACATGCATTTCTCAGCCTCGCTTTGTCCGCGCATACACGGGCAGCAAGATAACGTGTCTTCCTAGCGCCAACGGTAAAGTAAGCCTAGGGCATCAACGGATTAAAGTTTTGTGGAACTATAACGTAACATATCGCTCCTACTCCCTATCGTGTGGCCCCGGGGATCTTTTGTCGTCAATCAAAGATCTATGGACTTTACGCAGACTATAACCGCCGGGTGGCGTCCGGACATTGCGGTATTTTGAAGAACTTGATGCAGGGCGGGAGCGGTAGGTTTAGATCTCCGGGGGTGAGGAGCCAGGGCTAGTGCTTGACAATTCGTATGTAGGATTAAGACGGTCGCCGACGGAAATGCATGGCGCGTTCGGAAGTAAAGGCCGTCCACCAACAAAAGCCAGGCCCCAAGTATTTACAGCTCAACAACGACTCAGCCGGACTTTTCTGGGGAGCTAGGCGGACGGACGCGTGCAGACGTCCGCGCGATTCCGGTAAGATTCCCCAGTCCGATTCGACTTTGCTCTCGAGAAAATGGCTTATGCGCTCGCGCGGCCTTATCATTAAAACTTACTGGAAGGAGCGTGTTTCACCCTAACAGTTAGGGTCTATTACGTTAGCGCCACACTAAGATAATTGGCGAGCCGTGAGGACACTCGGAGTTGACGCCCGCTACCATATAAGGAAAGTATATGGCTAGTTGAGCTAAGGGTAAGCAATCCCAAGGCTTGTAGGAGCAAGTTAGCTCCTTGTCCATAGCGTCGACTGACTATTCCGCTACTTGAACATATCATAGATTATGCACCCCGAACGCTTTATACTCGCAGTTACTTGAGCTGGCTGAGTTCAAACTGGGAAGCGTACCATTTCATGCTTTTTCCGAAGTGTCTTAACGATATGCGTCCAGTGCACCGTGGCAATCCTTTGGGGGCTAAGTGGAGGCATTATCGACTCATAAGGTCTTCCAGCCGTTACCGTCAGGTCCGAAACTCAGTACTAGCTACTCTGAAATCTGACTTTCCTGATACGCCGCGGTTAAAGTTAGACGGCTACGACCGTAGATACCCGGGTTAGTTCTTTTGGTGAATCGGCTTCACTCAACTTACATACACGCGGCCGTAGCTAAAACACATACAATGAAGTAGACGAGCCATTCTGTGGGTGTTACGACCTAGAGATAGAAACAGGCTATTAGCTAGGCTGTCTTATCTTGCTCCCTTTGCCCACGAGAATGTCGGTATGCCGTCTATTATCGAAAACAACCATGAACAACCTCGTAAACCAGACGCGCTGGGGGCGGTATAAGTCCGCAAGTTCGAGTTTCGGTAACCAGGAGGTGACTAATACTATGTCGGCGGCTGCCAAGAATCAACGTAGTTCGTTGAAGGATTCGTTAGTGTTCGCCAAATGGAGTGCGGCGGGCCGTTGATGTAATGTGACAACTTGCAAGGAATTCCAAAATCGGTGAAGCCAGCGTCCGTTTTCAGTTCATGTGCGCTCTCGAGGGTAGACATGGCTTGCTACTCCACGCTCTTCCTACATTTTTCTCCAAACAGTCGAGAAACAACCAGGTAGCTCCATGATCCCCTGGGTACCGTGAAGGCCGCATTTGCGGGCCTGTTGGGTGATACGAAGGGATACAGAGATTTCTTTTGGCCAATTAGAAATATAGAGGTCCCGATGTCCGCGGAACAGACTTTAGCCTCATGACGCCAGTGAGGAGGTTGATCGTTCAATAGTAATCGTCTTACTACCAATACGAGGTGACCTAGCGAGACAGCAGTGCTGCGGGACGTATCAATCATATCCTGGCCCAGCGAACCCTTTGCCCGGAATGTACTAGCGTTTATGTCACGACCGAGCATGTTTGATCGGTTTAAACGCCATAAAGGTACAGTAGGTGCGTACAACCGGAGTACCCGAAGTATATTACGTTTACCACCGTGCATAGGAGGGGGACGGTTGCGTGAGTTGTCTATCCGATAACTGAGCACGCGCCCAACAAGCCAACTTGCTCATACGTCGGCCCTGAACGGCGCACGTGAGCCGTCAATCCTCAGGTCAGGAATCCTGTACTCTGCAGGTGGACTGCGTTGCCCAACTCTGACGCCGTGTCGGTCGGCTATTTCACACCAAGCTAAGTTTATTCCTCGCTGCCATGTAAACGACCGTAGTTCAGTCAGCTAGTTGGAGGATCGAAATCCCCCCCTGACGAGTTGAAGGTTACGTATACTACGGACAATAGATGCAGGTGCCGAATAATATCCAATTTGATTTACCCCTCTACGGCTGACGCTTTCGTCTATTGCCTAGGTTGGGAACAAGTAACCGGACGGAAATTTCCGATAGACAACGCACAATGATTCCTGGTATCTCAATTTCTAGAGCGAAGTTTTGCGGCTCAGCATTTCTTCGGTACAGATGTTGAGACGGCCTCGTCTACTTCATATTAACGTGTTCCTCCTTCGCTAGACAAGCTCGTCACCCGGAACGTCACTAGCGTCCCAGGCTGCATTCATCAAAGTTTAAGCACTACTGCGCTCACAGGTGAACAACGTAGTCGCGGATTCTTTAGAGACGGCTCGGCTATTGCTACCCCCAACTGGGTTGTCCCAGAACGAGGCGACATCATATCCTTATTAGCGTTCGAAGTCACAGCATGTCCTAGTGTAGTCTTGTGTCGAGCTAAATTCGACCGCGGTAAGTACATGTAGACTCGTTCAGTCGTTTGTGTGCAGATAGGTTGTATGGACGCCGGAGCCTGGGAGAAGTAAGCTGCCTATTCCGTGTACCGGTCGTGGCGGCACGTAACGTGTATCCCAACAAAAAACCCTTTAACTCCGGGAACTGATTGTCCTCGCAGTCAACTAGCTGAATAACCATAATGATATGTCGCATTGGGCGAAGAGGCGCATTAGAAGAGTTTGGAGGTCCGTGGGCCGGCTAGCGGACCCAAGGGCGGAACGTAGAAACAGAAGTATGAAAGACGTTAGAGATGCAGTAATTGAGGCTCTTCTATTTACACCATATCTTCGATCCGGAATTTGACGTCCGCACGAGCATTATATGACGTGTTGTGCTTATCCGCTGGCTATGTAGCTTATGAGGGCCCGGGAAAAGACGATACTCGATGGCCACGGGTGGGAATCATATACGAGTGCAGTTGGTGCAAAAATAATACTGCCATGGTCCAGTCGCAGTAGACAACTAGTAAGATACTTGAGCCACGTAGACAGCGGGTTTACACGGTAACCATATGTTCGACCCCTCTTAACAAGCTTGAATCTATGTTACCGGTCTTCTTTTAGTAGCGACTGATTGGCATTAGTCTGAGCATCATGCTGATCGCACCCCCAAAAAATGGCGCTATGATAAACGGCCACTCACGACGAAAAACCTACTGGGCAAAGCCTCCGATTCACGAGCCCGAGTGGACGTACTGGATACTATTAACGGTATCCTGTGAATTACTTGTCGCCTCCCGTCACAGGATGTACCATCTGAGCTGCGATTTCTTAGAGAGTAAGGACCTAATACGACTAGAACGGTTGGCCAATGACGCTGCTTGATTATCGGAATGTTTTTGCGCGCTTAGCTCAGGTATTTGGCCTCTGGTCAAATGGTACGGTCATACCCCAGAGCCTAACAGCGAACTATGAGGCAATGATTTCTCGGGGTCACCGTTGATCGTTAGTTCAACTTTTGACGTAGAGAGGTACGTGGCGCGAATTTCTGGCCGCCATCGTCACGCACAGTTTTCGGTGTCACTCTAGTGATAGACGTATTTCAAATGTATAACTCAGCGACGGTTTACCTCAACCCCATCCGCCTACTAAGTATGTATAGGGTTCCCACATGCGATAGAGGCTATCAGTACTAACGTAGAGTAACGGGCGATGGCCGGTTCCTCGGACGCCGGCTCATGAACTATCCAATAAACTGAGGGGAGATCCTCATAAAGGCGGTCACACCACATCGCATAGAAGAGCACCGCGAGTGCGCGGGGACATAACGCACAGTACACAAGGCCTCGGTATAACGCAGATCTCGAGTTAGTAGGTAATGTGCTGCACAGATACTAGTAATGTGGGACGCTCAGTTCGCTTTACGATCATGGGCCTCCACATGGGGGTCCGAACATTCAATGATAGATGTATACATATCCCAGAGATCTCCGGTTGTCTATTACCAACTGCCGAGTTGAATAAGGTCATGTAGGTGGCGGCTCCGAGTTAACTCAGTTCCTGGTGATTCCAGCCGCGGTAAATCGGTCTTAGCCGAAAGCTAGGCAAACCCTGTCACTCTCAGAGACTATTGCTCTTCGGTGGTTACAATCGCCGCTTTATGATCAATAACCCGTAAATAATGCATAGCCAGCATAAATCCACTACTGCCGCTACCGCCCTTCCGCCAAATTTAGGATTATAAAACTTTGTAGAACCTCCGCGGATAAAATACTCATTCGGGAAGGAAATCCTTGTAAGCCGGGATAGAACCTTTACGGATTTTGGAATAACCGTTAGGTACGACTCTGAAAAGTTCGAGCGCATTCCTCAACACACAGCCCGGAGTAAATGGGCTTGGCAGGCTGGACCGGACTTATGAGTGTGGAACGTCACTGAAGTGCAAGTAAACAAACTTCTTCCCCAACTCTGATCGCGGGGAGTGACGTTATAGTGAGCCCCATATCTCGATCGTCATTTCCCGGCCCCGCCCGATGACATGCCACCGTTGTGGCTGATTAAGTGCTCAGAATTCGGGTGTTCTTCATTTGAAAATGTATCGAGAACCGTAGAAACACGATCGCAGATGCTCGCTACGACTCTAGCTAGGCGATGTATAATTGATAGGGAGAGGCAATCCTAGATCGGTCACTTTAGCAGTTGCGGACTATCACCGCAATAGTGAGACGGTATTCTATCCAATTCTAAAAACAAGGTGGTATCCAAAATTAGAAGCTTAAAACCCGATTCTAACGGTAAAGCATGACGTGATTCTTGACCCCACCTTCTGTGGAGGGAGGTCCGAAAATCCGCTCACTCTCTCCATCATAGGGATATGGTAAGCACACCGCAATACTGACAATCAGTCTTGAATTGAAAATGGTTGGCTAATGCCTAACAGGCTCGGCATTAGGATCCAATTATCGTATAAAGTTTGCAGCAAAAATCCAAAGTGTATTATGCAGTAGGTATAATTCCCAGGGAACCACACTATATTCCAAGTCTCCTAGCCTGTGCCGCTTTGTGACACGCACGTGGACTACCCCCAAGCCGTCTTGCAGAGTCACGAGTATGTAAAGTTCTTGATGCAATTGTCCAAGTGTGATCACCTGCTGGAGCTCTGCCTTGTATTCGAGTATAAGCACGTTACTCGTGCCGTCCAATTAAAGCTCACCAGAACTGGCTAACTCTTCCGGGAACGAATATTGAAAGGTCGAGAAACGGTAACAGCGAGCTCCCGCCCGGTGATGTATGTGTGAATAATCCAAGATTCGAATACGTAGCGATGCTAGAGTGTCTCCATTCTTGGAGACAAGTAGACTATTAAGGTCTAAGATTATACGATGGTTGTTAAAACGGCACATCCAACGCCTACATCTAGGATGTTGCTTTCGATGTCATTAGGACACATCCCAATCTAAATCTTGGTCTAAACTATGGTGAAGGTGGAGTAGAGGGTAAGCATGCGGTATTAGTCTGGCGGAACGCGTGCTAGTGTTCGTCCAAATAACGCACTTAACAACCACGGCCCTCACACTGTGACTCAAATAACTGCCGAACGAGCAGCCTCGCACGGACTCTGCCTCACGGCTGGGGAAGGACATTATTCTGTTGAAATTAGATGAGTGGGGAACCTTCGTGCACCAAAACCCCGAGTCAGTGACTGGTCCCGATATGTCAGCTCGATATACTGGTGACGATTAAGGATATCAGATTATAGTGTAAGACCCCAGTATCGACGTCAATACTGTTGGACTTCAATCAAATTTAAGGTCCTAACCTCACCATTTAGCCAGGAGAGGCTAATCATAGCATGGTGCGTAGCTTGCACCCTCCCCTACGAATTTCCATACAGTATCATCGGTGATTAGTTCCACGGTTGCTGAGCGATATGGGGGTCCCAACATCAGAGCCGGAATTAGGTCACCACGATGTGACGTTGATGCATCTGCCCGACTTCGCGCTTGTCCTGGGAGTCGTGCCTCAGATGTCATAGCGGTTCTACTATAAGATACGAGCTAGCTAGACTAATGGAAGTTACTAATACCTATACAGATCGATGATGGGGATTGGCACCACGCACTCATGTCGTAGGCCGACGTTATAGAAAGCTCTACATCGATACACTGAAGTAGAAATGAAATTAGCGTGGTCCCCTTCAGAAATGAACTCAAGCGGGAAGGTATAAGCTCCAACATTTATAGACAATCGTAGGGGACTGGCGCTCTAGCGTTCCTATTTCCGCAAAATCAGTCCCGGAGACGCCGAGGAACTCCCATTCAACTATAGGCGGCTCTGCGTTCCCAGCTGTAGCATCTCATGTGCTCTGCGAGAACGCCTAATCGCGTCTCGCTGTTGGAGTGAATCCCGTCACACAAAATGCCCTCCCGTCAATGTCTTAACGGAAGTAGTGCGGTGAGATACCTCTTAAAAACCTCATTAATAGTTAATCCACGACTGGATTCCTGGAAGTGCCCGAACGCTACAATCTAAGACGACCTAGGACTGAAAAGCCGCAGCTGGTGGCAGAGGCGAACGCAATTACAAGGCCCGTAAGAAGTTCGCTTCGGCCTTTAGATCTGCAGGTAAACTTCATGACTTGCCTGTGTTGCGCTCATGTGTCTTGCCCCATTCACGAAAGGCGTGATTGGACCTTAACCATCATTGGAAGATCTCATGGAGTTTAGTCGACGAGAGAGTTCGCCTAACTCGAGGGTGGACCCCACAATTATAAACCCAAGCTGACCCATTCTTGGTTCGTGAGAAGCGAAAGAGAGCCGTTGTATATGTCGTTACGACGCTGGCATGTCGCCACAAAAGGTAACTCTTAGATAGATCGGACGACACAATGAGTTGGCTGGGGGAAGGGTTCTAGGGGGAAGGCCGAGAGTGAGTGTAAAGATGCGTTATCTGGCAACAGAGGAAAATAAAGCTGTAGTTAATGTTGCGGTCTATACGTAAGTCGCAACCAGCTCGCGCATCATAAAGTGCGGTTAAGGCTCAAGAATTTCACGTTGCACCAACAGATCCAAGTAACTTGTGTCCCGTTTTACTCCTCAGACACCTGTACACTATCATTCGATGTGTCTCGTAGTTATAGGGGTTACCACAGGGAGAGGTATTGTTGGAGACCATTAACAGGATGGCCCGTTTCTTGCGACAACTCCTAAACAAGTTCAGGGGGACCGCCCATCGGCAAAACGTAGTCTGATCAGCTGAGCTAGGGCAATGCAATGTCCTGGAGCTATTGGATGTATTAAATAACGACGCGGGGGAAGGGTTACCAAACTCCCGCTGTGAGTGGGGTGGCTTGAGATATTCACATTGATCTCCGTCCACCATTGTCGGCTTCTGGTTATTGCATTCCGTTTCGCCCAGGGTACACCTACCTAATCGGACTACGCCTCGGAATGCTGACGAGTGCTCTATCAGGCACAGTGGTTCGCATCCGAACTACCTCGCGTCAAGCTCAGCCGGGGCTGCCTGGATCACCTTTCTGGGGGCTCTGGATCGAAGCTACATTTCAGGGGAATATGTTACCGTTTCTATGAGCTCGTTGCGCTGTAGCACCATCGTGTAGGATTTACTAATCGCGCCCGGACGGCCTTGAACCTTAGACCGATAATCTGGGTCGATGAAGGCGCACCAAGGGACACGGGATCTAAGCACCTGTGCACCCCTGCGAGGATAAAGCTGGGCAGCCACCGACCCTTGCATGATAAAGAAACGCGAGACCCACATATAAGGGGACATACGGATCTAGGGAAGGACGTTCAGCAAGTAGATTGAAGATTAGATGTTGGGAGAGAACCGCTGTTCATTACACGAAGGTCTCACAGGAGGTGCCCATGGAGGCAAGGTGAGTCTGCAGTATGTAAGTGAGCGTATGGCGATAAACCTTTAGTAACACGCCGGTTGTCGAACAGTCCTGTGTATATGTTGTGGGACGTTGATAAGATAAGGTTTTAATACATGCGGTCCTGGGTAAAACGACAAATCATCTGTCGGACTTTTACCCGTGACCCAGGCGCTGTAAGAAGAACGACCTTCGCCCGCTTACGTCGAATCTACATGATAAAGTACGTCACTGGTTACGGATACCCTTGCCGACCTCACCTGCCTCTAATGAAATAAAATGGACACTAGGGGTTAAATTCATTCGGCATTTTCTACTCAGTCATCGATTATATCAACTCTTGGTCCCCGCGGAAGCAGAGAGTGTAGACATATCTTCTTCCTTACATTCCGCCCACGAGACCGAGCGCCACAGCACCCACAGCCTCGCGTCAGGTCGTCTCCGGTGGAGAGTGGATCATTCAACGTAGCTATCATTTTATCCTCAATATAGCCTAGCTTTGGCTCTGTAGACGAATCTAATGATCAAGCGGCGCGATAGCATCTTCGGAGGGTGGTCACCAATAAAGGTCGACACGGCAGTCCCTCATACCCTCAATTCAAGCTGAACTCAACACGGATGTATAGCTAGCGGAGGGTAGCAAACTTCAAAGGCGGATTTACCGTAATTAGTTCAAGACATATTTTTCTGGTTTCCTTGTTGCGTAATAGTGGCCTTAAAAGTTATACCATAAGTCACACTTTGCAACGCTGTATTAAATCTGCAGGTGGCACGCTGTGTGCATGGAGGTCATGTGAATGATCCACCCGCGAATTCGGAGGCACGCGGGCGTTTGCATCTGCCCGGAGTATGTAGAGATGTTGCGATTGAGACAGCGTACAACAGTAGAGTACGGAGTGCCCTTACTCGCCAATTGGAGTTATTTAAACCAGAGGGTGGGTGCGTATTAACCCGCGGTTGGACACGTACCGCTTCATTTCTAGCTAGGGACCCAATAAACTCGTTTCCTATTCGGAGATCCCAACGTTGTCGCCTTATCTAACAGCCCCCGCATGAACGTTCATATGCAGTGGTTGTGCAGTGCCCACTCGATTACGTTTGTCTTATATTTCACTGGTCTGCCCGACGACAAGAGCCAAGTGTACTTTGTGGCATAATACGTTTCGTTTACTAATGATCGGGAGCGTTAGTGATTAAAGAGTGCGTCAGGTTCAATCCCCGGGTAACGCCCCTGGTTAAGCACTTGGAGCTAGTAGAGTGGTGGCAACTTACTGATGTAGTAGGGCTCGACCTCATCGAGAGGCGCGAGTCGTTCACAGTTTGCACGGTAACAATAGTCTTAGTAAGAAAGTTCCATGACTTGAGCGATAGGCTAGGATCGAGGCAGACTCAGAATATATTAAGGAGTTCCATTGCGGAGGACCCGAGTGCGGCCCCACACTCACCCCAGTAACATGTATTAAAATCAGCTTCTAACATAGGGGTAGTTCAATAGCTACGCCAACATGGCAGGTAAGTATACTTCGATCCATTAGTCACCCACGGTCCTCTTCCTAATCTCTCTTCCTAAACAGGCGAGCGCTCGAGATGCGCGGAGTAAGGTTATAGCCCGTATTGCATCTCACCCAGTTCCAGCTACTGAGTCCTCGTGGCACCTCCACACCTGGGTGCTCACGCTTGCTATGGAGTACGATTCCCGGAGCTCTGGGGGCATAGTGCGGTAGTGCGCAGCGTTAAAGCGCAGGGACAAATTGTGCATGCTGAGGCCCGCATGTCAAGTACATATGGATACATACGATATTGGTCGGCGGAAGTTATTGACTGGCTCGGAGGTTTACCCATACGGTTTCACGATTCTGACACTTGCTCCCTAAGTAGTCTTAAAGAGCTATGATTAGATGATGCCGCTCAAAATTGTGCTGATTGGCACAAATGGCGTTTGGACGGTGGCAATTAGTGCTCGTATTGCATCTTGGAAGGGTCACATCTGCATTAATTGCAAAGTAATGCAAACAAACACCCCCCATTGCTGGTCTATACATGGGAAACCTTGTAGTTCACTCATGTCTGAGGTAATACTGTCACATCTCTCAGGAAGTCAATGAGCTTGACTAAATAGCTAACCCAATGTGACGCTCACATGCCATGATAATAACACCTAGACCCAATCGAACTTCGCGTGCCCCGGCCGATCGCTGTTGCTTCTTGCATAACACGGCATTACCTACGACACAACACTTGGTGTGTATAACTCCTTTTTCATCTTGCTCCCATAAATGCGCCCCCCCCAACCTGAGGATTTTTTGCCGAATCCTGGGAACGCAGTCGAAGGATTCGAAGCTTCCTGTCGTAATATGGGGAAAGTGGTTATTTGGGCTTGTCTGGCTGCCTAACTAAAGAGCGCGACATCATGGGCAAACCGTGGTGGTACAGAACGGGACCGCGGCAAGCTAATTCGTAGTATTGAAGGTAACGTTGCAGCACCACTGGCAGGTGTCTACACCTAGGGGAACGAGTCAGTGTGAATGACAGCTTCGGCGGGGGCGTTTGGGGCCCTCCATATACTCTGCATTAAAAGATCGGCAAGTTTCCCGCGAGTGAGTGAAACCTACTAGTAGCTGCTGCGTTGGTGAGAGTAAGGCAGGCTGTTGGTTAGTCCAGGAAGAGCTCGAAGCGATAAGTCCGTTAAAAGGCCCACAAAGATATATATTTTGATCATTGAGCCTGAGCGTCCAAACAGTGATCCATCGTTTAGTTGCCCGCCTTCGGGGGGAACGGCTTGCGTCTGGCCTCATCACCAAGTTCTTTTCCCAATTATCTCATTCCTGCGAGCCATTAGATGTATTTCTAAACCATTCACATCCTAGACAGAACGGCGTAAATTAACGTTAAGTGGATTGGTGAAGTAGGTGGTACTATCATACGTCTAGCTTTGGCGTTTAGGACGACAATTGAGCGACAACGATGCTTCACCAATTGATTTCTCGAGGAGGATCTTATAAACGTGAGGTTGAACATAAACCCCCTCAACTCTTAGCGAACAACTCTGGTGGCATAGGCTTCACATGCACAGGGAGCAATCCCGTCCCT
>NW_024704959.1:0-58585 GCF_018977255.1 Callorhinchus milii
TGGCTTAAAGAGATCCTAATAATTATAGACCATTTTTTTCAACAGTTACTAAAATACACTGGTTCTTTCGGTAAAGTCACGTAGGTAGAAAAAATAAATATATATATCACGACGTTTCGATCGTAACACAAGCGGTCGTCCTCAGGCGGAAAAAAATTATCCAGCAGTGGAACTGCTGAACTAGGCTGAACCAGGTTCAGCAGTTCCGAGGCACACGACCGCTTGTGTTGTTCTGAGGACGACGGATCCACGTTGTATTTTATCCGTATTTACCCAAAGAGTATGGATCTGCATCACGCAACAATCAAGTTACTAAAATATTCGAAAAACATACATCCAAAATAAACTGCTGTCGAAAAGCTCACAATCTCATGCAACAGCAAAGTCTGTTTTCAGAGATTACGTACCACCACAGCTATGGATGTTTTAAATGTTCTCATCATAAACTGGATAAAAGGTCACTACTGCTGTGCAATATTCATTACCTTTTCAAAGCCAGTCCAGTTGAAAAATTTATATTCCACTCACAATTCTTGGTCAATTACGGTTTCAGATTACAATAAACATTATTAAGTTACTTCTCAGACCGTTCTTAATAAGTACATAGTGAAAAGTTTCGTGATGAGGACCAGTCCGGATTTACCGAAAGAAAGAAGATAAAATAGTGTAAGGATTCTGACGTCCATTACAAGGTAAGTCTTTATTTCATGTAGTCAGTACAACAGCTCCGTTGAACCGCAGCCCAGCTGCACTCCACCTTGGTCGTCTTTCTTCAGTCTTGTCCCAGCCCTTGCACCCCAACTGAGTTCAGGCTCCCTCTTTATAACCCTCCTTAGGCCCGCCCCCTAATCAGACCGGTGTCCTCCCACGTGGACAGACCACCTGCTCTTAATTAACTCACGTGTGCGTTCCCCTATATTTCCCCTACAGTTTCCCATCTTACGCATCCACTGTATCGCAACGCGTGCCCCAACCATACTCTGACATACAGTCCCCTACAATAGTAATAACATCTCGTCCACAAAATTAACAAAACAATGGCATTCCACAGGGTTCCGTGCTGGGTCCAATAATTTCTTATATTTGAATGATTTGGACTAAACTTAAAATTAGTCAGAATTAAATATATATTTGCTGGTAACATTGTCATGTTCGTATCGGATAAATCTCCAAAGTCAAACAATCTCCAACACGATTTTGACTTGATTCAACATCAATTGTCATCACTAAATTATCCGAAATCCCAAAATCACTATCATCATGTTATTTCATCAAACAAAAGTCTGTTTAATTCCCTTAACCTATTATGGATATCAGAAAAACCATCATTGAACGAGTGCTCCAAATACTTGGTTTTATTAATTAAAAACTTACATTTACAACCCCATATTGATCACATGAAACACAAATTATGGATTTAATACAGAAACATGTTTTATCATTCGATTAGGCCTGCAAATTGCTGAAACTATCATTCTACCACGTTTTGACTCCCGTGATGCTGCTTACAGATCAGCTACTAATGAAACACTAAACATAATAAACCGCTTTATCATTCTGCTCTTTGATCTGTACTGGATTTACCATACAGGACCCAATGCAACATTGTGACCTCTACTTATAAAGATTGGAAAATTACGCATTATACTGACCTAATCCATCTACCCCATTGGTCAAACCCACGCAACCTAAACGCTATTGAATTGAGCTTTAACTATACCAAGAACAAGAATTGGAATGGGTAACAAAGTCTTTGTCAGTGCAGCACCATCAACGTTTTGGAATAACCTTGGGTCCTCCCTTAACATCCGTAAATCTTCCTTAAAAATTATATGAAGCAGAAGCTTAGTGCTGGATAAAACCACATTTGCCAATGTAACTTCTAACTCTGATTCTTACCCATGTGTCAAAGGTTAAATTTTTACATGAAATTTCATCGAGGGACTGTGTTGTCTTGGTGTGGTCTGGGACTGCTTTTGTCCAAGCTTGCATTTAGTGTTTAAATATCGGCAGTAATTTATGTACTTGTGCCATTTGTACTTATATATTTTAGTTATTTAAATGCTATATAGTTTAGTGACTGGATTACCTTTTTTCTCTAGCTCGCACTCCTATCACTTGTTGTATTGTCTCGTGTTCTTCTGACCCTCCCCGACTCGACGTCTGTAAACAATAGCTGGATAGCTCATCGACTCCTCCAGGATAAATAAACATGATGATTCTGAATGCTGCTTGTCAGTGGTTCATCATACCTCTGATTCAAACTCTTTTTTGAGAGTAAACATGTAATTATTATCATTATTATTTGCCTAAATTCCAGCTCTGAGAATAAAAAAACGGGTTGGCTCGTTCGACATTCCCATAACCGAAGGCCCCCGCTTAGCATTTTAAAGATTGAATGGCTATCAATAGGAATTGTGGGTGATGGCTCTTCCACAAACCCACCACACTTTGTGGGTCATGAAGGATTCCTAAAAACAGACCCATCATCACCACCCATCACCACCATCATCACCACCACCCCATTAGCATCACCACCCATCACCATCAACACCCATCATCACCAACCATCATCACACCATCAATCGTCATCACCAAACATCACTACCACCCATCACCACACCACCCATCATCATCATCATCACCCCCATCATTATCACCACTCATCACACCACCCATCATCATCGCCACCACCACCCATCACCAACACCCATCATTATCACCATACATCAGTATCACCATCCATTAACATAATTATCAACCATCAATCACCCTCATCACCAATCATCACCTATCATTACCACCCCACCCACCTATAATAACCACCCATCATCACCACCCATCATCACCACCAATCACGCATCATCACTACCCCACATCACCACCACCCATCATCACCACCATCCATCACATCACCACCCATTAATTATCATCGTCATCACCACCCATCACATCACCCATTATAAACTAACAGACACACACAGCTACACACATAGAAACGTAAGCTGACACAGACACACATAACAAGACGCAAAAATATACATCTTTAAAGACTGATCAACAAGAAAATAAACCCATATTAAACGTGCCAGGCTAGGTGCACACAGACAAATCCATTGCACAATAATTGACATGTAACTCAAATTACACTTGACTACTACCACCTCAGTCACCTAAACATAACTACTTAGGTTAATAATAACACCTTGAATTTTAAAGTAAATACACCAATGAGATGTTGTTCATACGCTTCAAATTTAATGCATGTGAAGTACCGGTGAAGGACGCCTCTGACACCCGAGGTTGAGGCACACGTGTATTTATTTTAACAGTACACAGTGGCATATAACACTCGAGGGGGTATCGGCCCCCTCACCCGTATAACTGGGGATACACCCTAGCTATCCCTGACCTACCCCCGGAGTCCTCCACTAACGGGCTAGGGGAGGCTGTCTGGCCCGACACTGGCGAGTCGGGCTACGGTACCCGGAGTCCCAGAGTGCTGACTCTGGTTCACGGGACCACGCCGCTGGCTCGGTCCTGCCGCGGCCCTGACAAGGGCGGCGTCTCAGGGGAGTCCAGGGCTCTAGCTACCCGGGTCTTCAGTCTTCCCTTCTCGTTCTAATACTGAGCCCCGAGCTCTCTCTGTCATCCCCTTTTATATCCCCCAGGATCACAACCCCGGGCAGCCCTACCCCCAGGCTGCCCGATGCGGACGTCGTTGCGGGCACCCCCCCCCCGTGTACTCCCGGAGCTCCGCCCACTGTGTTTGTTCGCCGTTTGATCCTATGTACAAACAGCCCCTCGATAACAGCCCTACACATGTGTAATAAAGGTCGTGAAAGCGCTTCTGGAATCCGGTCTTTATTTGTCTTTCTTTACAACACTCCTTCACGCTGCTGATAGACAGCGTGAGAGGGATAGAGAGAGAGAGAAACGCACGCAGCCACGTGGCAGCCTGGGACCCCCTCTCGCGTGGCCTTTCCCTCCGTTCGTTCCAGTTCTGACCACGTGTTGTTCGTCTCCACCCTATTTAATACCCGGGTCACGTGGTACCTTTCCACCAATCCTGGTTAGCCTCTATGGAATCTTCCAGACTCCATCGTAGGCTCCCGGGACCACGCCCCTGACTCGTCCCCCATTGGCTGTGGCTAAAGCCAGCAGAACCAATCCTCTACTTACAGATGTCACCTTCCCATTACGTCAGGGCCACGCCCCTAGGCTTCCCCCCATTGGCTATGGACCAGGACCGGCAGAGCCAATCATCGTGACGAGTTGTGATCCGTCAGCGACCCGGATATATCCTCACATTACACATGGAACACAAGTTAATAATTCCAAACTAGATTCGAAACTTTCGTGACTGCAGGAATTATTCTTTGCTTCTTTTGGTAAAGTCACGTAGAAAGAAATTAAATAATAATAGAATACGACGATTCGATTGCAAAACAAACATCATCAGGTACACATCAATGAGAAAACAAACATAGTAAATTTGGAAATATAATGCAATACAACACAGAGAGTCGGCCAACACAACAGTCAACACCTCACCTGGTTGATTACGTCCCTCCAAAGATTGCTAAATTTGAGAGACAAAACATCTCTCTCTGCTTGTGTCTGCCTGTGTGTCTATGTTATGTCTCTCTCTCTGCTTGTGTCTGCCTGTGTGTCTATGTTATGTCTCTCTCTCTCTGCTTGTCTGCCTGTGTGTCTATGTTATGTCTCTCTCTCTCTGCTTGTGTCTGCCTGTGTCTATGTTATGTCTCTCTCTCTTTGCTTGTGTCTGCCTGTGTGTCTATGTTACATCTCTCTCTCTGCTGTGTCTGCCTGTGTGTATATGTTATGTCTCTCTCTCTGCTTGTGTCTGCCTGTGTGTCTATGTTATGTCTCTCTCTCTGCTTGCGTCTGCCTGTGTGTCTATGTTATGTCTCTCTCTCTGCTTGTGTCTGCCTGTGTGTCTATGTTATGTCTCTCTCTTCTGCTTGTGTCTGCCTGTGTGTCTATGTTATGTCTCTCTCTCGTGCTTGTGTCTGCCTGTGTGTCTGTTATGTCTCTCTCTGCTCTTGGCTTGTTGTCTGCCCTTTGTGCTGTGGTCCTTGTTATGTCTCCTCTCCTGCTTGTGTCTGCCTTGTGTCTATGTTATGTCTCTCTGCTTGTGTCTGCCTGTGGTCTATGTTATGTCTCTCTCTCTCTGCTTGTGTCTGCCTGTGTGTCTATGTTATGTCTCTCTCTCTGTGCTTGTGTCTGGCCTGTGTGTCTTATGTTATGTCTCTCTCTCTCTGCTTGTGGTCTGCCTGTGTGTCTATGTTACGTCTCTCTCTCTGCTGTGTCTGCCTGTGTGTCTATGTTGTGTCTCCTCTCTGCTTGTGTCTGCCTGTGGTCTATGTTACGTTTCTCTCTCTGCTTGTCTGCCTGTGTGTCTATGTTTATACTCTCTCTCTGCTTGTGTCTGCCTGTGTGTCTAGTTACGTCCTCTCTCTCTGCTTGTGTCTGCCTGTGTGTCTATGTTATGTCTCTCTCTGCTTGTGTCTGCCTGTGTTCTATTTATGTCCTCTCTGCTTGTGTCTGCCTGTGTGTCTATGTTATTTCTCTCTCTGCTTGTGTCTGCCTGTGTGTCTATGTTATGTCTCTCTCTCTTGCTTGTGTCTGCCTGTGTGTCTATGTTATGTCTCTCTCTCTGCTTGTGTCTGCCTGTGTGTCTATGTTATCTCTCTCTCTGTTTGTGTCTGCCTGTTGTATATGTTATGTCTCTCTCTCTGCTTGTGTCTGCCTGTGTGTCTATGTTATGTCTCTCCTCTCCTCTTCTGCTTGTGTCTGCCTGTGTGTCTATGTTATGTCTCTCTCCTGCTTGTGTCTGCCTGTGTGTCTATGTTATGTCTCTCTCTCTTGTGTCTGCCTGTGTGTCTATGTTTTTTTGTTCTCTCTCCTCTCTGCTTTTTTTTTTTTTTTTTTTTTTTTTTTTTTTTTTTTTTTTGTGTCTGCTGTGTCTATGTTATTCTCTCTGCTTGTGTCTGCCTGTGTCTATGTTATGTTCTCTCTTGCTTGTGTCTGCTGTGTTCTATTTATGTCTCCTCTCTGTGCTTGTGTCTGCCTGTGTGTCTATGTTATGTCTCTCTCTCTGCTTGTGTCTGCCTGTGTGTCTATGTTATGTCTTCTCTCTCTGCTTGTGTCTGCTTGTGTCTATGTTGTTTCTCTCTGCTTGTGTCTGCCTGTGTGTCTATGTTGTTCTCTCTCTGCTTGTGTCTGCCTGTGTGTCTATGTTACGTCTCTCTCTCTGCTTGTGTCTGCCTGTGTGTCTATGTTATATCTCTCTCTCTCTGCTTGTGTCTGCCTGTGTGTCTATGTTACGTCTCTCTCTCTGCTTGTGTCTGCCTGTGTGTCTATGTTACGTGTCTCTCTCTGCTTGTGTCTGCCTGTGTGTCTATGTTATATCTCTCTGTCTGCTTGAGTCTGCTGTGTGTCTATGTTATGTCTCTCTCTCTGCTGTGTCTGCCTGTGTGTCTGTTATGTCTCTCTCTCTGCTGTGTCTGCTGTGTGTCTATGTTATGTCTCTCTCTCTGCTTGTGTCTGCCTGTGTGTCTATATTATGTCTCTCTCTCTCTGCTTGTGTCTGCCTGTGTGTCTATGTTATGTCTCTCTCTGCTTGTGTCTGCCTGTGTGTCTATGTTATGTCTCTCTCTCTCTGCTTGTCTCTGCCTGTGTGTCTATGTTATGTCTCTCTCTCTGCTTGTGTCTGCCTGTGTGTCTATGTTATGTCTCTCTCTCTGCTTGTGTCTGCCTGTGTGTCTATGTTATGTCTCTCTCTCAAATGTATCAATCTTTGGAGGAACGAATATGAAGCCTGAGGCCTAGGTGTATACCAGGCCTGCAGAGGAGGAGGGTTCCTCATCAATTACTTTTAATAGTCATAGATTGGTAGTGATGGGAAGATGTAATGATTGAGTGTGGCAGAGAGCGTGGGTTTAGATCCGAGTTTCAGCCATCATTGCTTAAACTGGGGTCTCAATACTCTGGTTCTTTCGGTAAAGTCACGTAGCTAGAAATACATTAAAATGAAACAAATCACGACGTTTCGATTGCAACACAAGCAACCATCATCAGGTGTGAAAACCACAGCAAGAATGTTTTTTTGCTGAAGTGGGAGAGAACTGCCGTGGCAAGAGGTTTCTAGATAAGAAGGGGCAAGGGGAGAGAGAGAGAGGGGGAGGGTACAAGGAGGGGTGCGCTGCGTGAGCGCGAGGAGAGGGCACGTGAGGCTGGGGGGAGGGGGGAAGTGGGCGGGGCTGGAAGTGGGAGGCCGAGAAAGCTGGAGATGCAGGGGGGGGGGAATTAACTCTGAAAAAATTAACCCGTAAAAACAAAGTTTTTCACTATAAATCCTTTATATGCGTGGCGGCTAGAGTCCTCTCGTCCTCTGGCTTGAGATGGCTGCCACCTATGGTCAGATGATTGCTTGCCACCATTAAGCAATTGGTAATTAAATATAATTTTTTTCCTAAAAAGTGTAACATTTTGGAAAAATTTTTCACGAAAATTAATTGTCACGCACAACGAGTCTGTGTGCAAAATGTCAGCTCGATTGGATCACGGGAAGTGGGTAAAAAAACGACCAAAAGATTTGCACGGTCGTAAGCGCGCAAGCAAGTGAACTTAATATAAAGGATTTAAAAATAGACTAGTACCCGGCAGATATGATACACACAACCATAAAGCAGTTACGGTTTTACCTGGTTAATGACATCCTTCCAATGATTGCTCAATTTGTATCCATATTCTCGGTTGAAGTTACGTCTGTTTATATATCTGGATGACTTCATGAACAAACCTTTGATAGTAGCCAGAAGGTTTGCAGAGTACCTTGGTCTCGGAAAAAACAATATCATGCGTGCCCACAGCGTTATAACAATGGTCAGCCTCGGCAGAGGTATTGATTCTGTCGTGTTTCAGATCTGCCTTGTGTTCGCGGACACAGTCCGAGACATGTCGTTTCGTTTTCCAAATGTAACTGCGACCGCAGGTACAACTCATTTGTAAACTCGAGTATATTGCATGTCAGGAATGGCATCCTTCACAGATGGGATTAGATCACGGATTTTGTGTATTGTATTGAATCGGACCTGGATCTTGTATTTGTTTAAGATTTTGGAAATATTTTGGTAACACCTGCTATGTATGGTAACATGATGGTTTTTATCGGCTTCTCAGGGGTTGTTTCTCCATGGTTGGAGAAACATCTTTGCGAATAATGCGGTCCGAGTACCCATCAATATTGAGGGCCTGGTGTACGTGTTCCAGTTCACCGGCTAGGTGGTGTTAGTCGGAAATGCAGTGTGCCCTGTGGTGTAGTGTTTTGATGAGGGAATTATTCTGTGCCGGATGGTGGTGGGAATCAGGTTTCAGATAGGAATCTGTGTGGGTGGCTTTTCTGTAGACAGTGTCCCAACGAGCCATTTGGTCTCTTCTCAAACAAAACATCCAGGAATGGTAGCTTAACGTCTTTCTCCACTTCCATGGTGAATTTGATGGACGGGTGTATGGAATTGATGTGGTTGAGAAATTGGTTTAAAGCTGGCAGGCCATGTGGCCAAATGACGAAAGTGTCATCTACATATCTCTTCCACAAGGAAGGACGTAGGGTGGATGTCTGGATGGCATCTGTTTCAAATTTCTCCATGAAAACATTCACTATCACTGGTGATAAGGGGGAACCCATGGGGGTACCTTCATTTTGTTTGTATAAAGTACCATTCCAGGTACAGTAAGTGTGGTAAGGCAGTGCCTAACCAGAGTAGGTACATCAGGATTCAGTCCATGTTGGACAAAGTATTCAATCATTGCTAAGGTGTCAGGTACAGGAACTTAATGAACAGAGAAACTACATCAAAGCTGACGAGCAAATCATCTGGGGACAGTGAAATGTCCTTGATTAGAGAGACCAAGTGAGCTGAGTTATGTACTGCTAAGGTAGTCTTGCCTGTGTATGGAAGCAAGGTATCAGACAAAAAACGGGCCAGTTTGTAGGTAGGTGAGTTGATAGTGGAAACGATGGGCCGAAGTGGAGTACCTTCTTTATGGATTTTTGGAAGACCATAGAATCTGGGTAATCTAGTAGCAGAAGGTTTTAGGGAGAGCCGTTTGAAAGGTTTGATTAGAAAAGTCGAACTGGTAGTGATATTGTTGTTTTTGTAGCCAGACGGTTGGTAGGATCTTTGTTTTGGTGTAACTGCCATCATTAAGGTCCTGGATTTTGTTGTTGTATGTGGTTTCATCCATGATAACAGTAGCATTGCTCTTGTCGGCTGGGTGGATGACTGTCATCTATTTTTTTCAATTTGGTGAGTTCAGAGTGCTCGTCTTTGCTGATGTTACTAATGGGTTGCTTAGCATTTTTAAGGATGGTGGCAATTTCAGATCCTGCCACATCTGTCGGGATGTGTCCCAAGCCTTTGAGGGCTACATCTACCTGGGCAATTAAATAATGAACTGGTGTTTGGGGGTGACAGCAAAATTCAGCCCTCGAGCTAGTACCGATTTTAGGCTATCGGAGATTGTACTGCTACTCTAATTGATAAGTCTTGTTAACATCTAGCTTTTTAATGTAGATCTGGTTTCTTTTTTGACAAGTTATTGAATTTAGCAATAAGGTTAACCTTACATTTGGAGGACATTGTTGTGGCAGAAGAAGCAGTCATGCTATCTACAAGGTTCCAATCAAATGCGGACATTTTATGTTAATGTTAAGTGTGATTGTAGGAGACATGTCTAAATGATCAAGTTCAAGACGGAGTAGTCTTATCCTGAGATTAGAGAAAGGCTAGCTCTTGAATAAAATCCGTTTGACGTTAGAAGTGAGAGAAGCAGATGTGAGTGCAAATGTGGTAGGTATTACCTTGTCACGGCATCTCTTCAGAAAGGTGAGAGACTCGATCATGTGAGCCTTCTGTCTCGTAGTCTGTTAAAAGCTCTCACAGATGTGTGAAAACCCTCCCCGTATAGGTGGTTCAATCTTGATTTAAAGTTTCGTGACTGCAGGAATCCATACTCTTTGGTTCTTTCGCTAAAGTCACGTAGTTAGAAATAAATCCAGAAACATAAACAGACATAACTTCAACCGAGAAGATGGATACAAATTGAGCAATCATTGGAAGGATGTCATTAACCAGGTAAAACCTAACTGATTTATGGTTGTGTGTATCATATCTGCCGGGGTACTAGTCTATTTTAAATCCTTTATATTAAGTTCACTTGCTTGCTTGCTTGTGTAGTGGGTTCGAATTAGGTGCACACACACGCAGCTTGGAGGCAACACTATTTATTAAACGGTAATATAACACTGTACATGAGGTGGTGACCACCTTCCTCAACTCACTAACACTCTGGAACACGACACAGACTGGACCAGGCAGGCAACGGTCTGCCTGGCCCAGGACGACGACCCGATGATGTCTTCACTTCGGAGTACAACAGCCTCGCTCTGCGTTCATACCACGCTTATATCTCCTCTGGCGTGGCCGGCTCCGCCCAGGCGTGGCTGGCTCTGTCCAGGCCACGCCTCCCTTCCCAGGCCACGCCTCCTTCCCCCACCTCTGGGAAGGTCCGGGTCCCTCCACCACGTGACCCCCCAGGCACCCCCTTGGGGCCCCCAGCCCTCGTACGGGCCGACACAGTAGTGACCGTTGTATGTCACTACACTTGCGTGCTTGCTTGCTTGCTTACGACCGTGCAAATCTTTCGGTCGTTTTTTAACCCACTTCCCGTGATCCAATCGAGCTGACATTTTGCACCAGACTCGTTGTGCGTGACAATTAATTTTCGTGAAAAAAAATTCCTAAATTTTACACTGTTTAGGGAATTTTTTAAAATATTTAATTACCAATTGCTTAATAGTGGCAGACAATCATCTGGCCCATAGGTGGCAGCCATCTCAAGCCAGAGGACAAGAGGACTCTAGTCGCCCGTTTCATGATGACGCAAATGTTGACTAACCACATGGCATGAAATCCCTGCCCCACGCTGTACAATGGAGACTATATAGAGCAGTTAAATTGAAGCCGCCAGGTTCTTGAAAGTGGTAAAAGGGTCAACGCTAGTGCCCTCGGGAATATACGGGGCATGTCAAGAGGTGATCTTTCATTTTTAAATCATTTATATTAACTTCACTTGCTTGCTTGCTTACTCAAGAAAAACAGAAATGAATAATAAATTGAAACCGATGCCACGCATATGAAGGATTATAGTGAAAAACTTAGTTTTTACGGGTTAATTTTTTTCCGAGTTAATTTCCCCCTGCATCTCCAGCTTTCTCGGCCTCCCACTTCCAGCCCCGCCCACTCCCCCCCCAGCCTCACGTCCCCTCTCCTAGCGCTCACGCAGCTCTCTCCTCCCCCTCCCTCTCTCTCCCCCCATTGCTCCTCCCCTCTTCTTACCTATATAACCTCTTGCCACAGCAGCTCTCTCTCCTGCTTAAGCAAACATTGTTTTCTTGCTGTGGTTTTCACACCTGATTTCAATGGAAATGGATTTCAATTGCTTGTGTTTCAATGGAAACGTCGTGATTTGATTTATTTTAGTTTATTTCTAACTACGTGACTTTAACGAAAGAACCAAAGAGTATGGGTTCCTGCAGTCACGAAAGCTTCAAATCAAGACTGGGATCTCAAGTTCATAGAATTTATGGTCTCACCATGCTCACAAAAATACTGCCACGTGATGAATATTTCTCAATAGCAGCTCCTGTTGTGTGGTAAGAGCTAATTACAGGGATCTCAGAATTAGTTGCGTGAAACTCCATGTGCTTCGTTCTTTAATTTATTACTCGCCCTTTGAATACATTTTCTGTTTTCTGTAGCCCGGGAGTCGTGGCGCCAGTCGACCACGTGGGGAGACATTATGGATAAAGTGGACTCTTTCCCAGGACAAAGTTACGAGAATTGCTCCCCAGGGGTCTATGGGGGTCAAACACACCACATTATCTCCATACCATCACACCAAACTATCACTACACCTCACATCACCACACTATCTCTCCACATCACCTTTCCCATCACACCACACTACCACCAACTCAAAACACCATCATAGAGGCTCATCATGCCTCTACATCAGGGGTCCTCAAACTTTTTAAACAGGGGGCCATTTCACTGTCCCTCAGACCATTGGAGGGCCAGACTATAGTTAAAAAAAACTATGAACAAATTCCTATGCACACTGGCATATATCTTATTTGAAGTGAAGAAACAAAACGGGAAAAAATACAATATTTAAAATGAAGAACAAGTAAAGTTAAATCAACAAACGTGCCAGTATTTCAATGGGAACTATGGGCCTGCTTTTGGCTAATGAGATGGTCAATGTCCGGTTCCATATTTGTCACTGCTAGTCGTAACAAGTGATGCAAGTGTGCATCCGTTAGTCTAGATCTGGTTGGAGATTTCAAATCTTCTTGGTTCTTTCGGTAAAGTCACGTAGAAGGAAGTAATAAAATAATAAAAATAAAACATAAAAATAAAATAATATTTAAATAAAAGAATATTTATTTTATTATGTTTTATTTTTATTATTTTATTACTTCCCTTCTACGTGACTTTACCGAAAGAACCAAGAAGATGAATCCCTGCAGTCACGAAAGCTTTAAATCGAAATTTAATACAATAATTCTCACGACGTTTCGGCCACAACGCAAGCAGCCGTCCTCAGGTGAAGAACATGTCTGTCGATAAGACAGAGTCTAAATGACACGTCTTAGGCTTGGAGTGTCTATTTAAGCTGTGAGGGAGGAGGAAGAGAGCCTTGACAAAAATAATTTGCATTTGAAGAGGAATTTAGCATATTTATGGGAAATGCAGGAATGCGAATAGTGCTAATTGTGAAATGCGTGGGAGGTGGGCGGGGGTTTTCAAAGTCATATTATGCCCCGTGCATTATGCAGGATTAGCAGCATCACAGGGAGGGGGCAGGGCAGCACCAACAAAGGGAAGGAATGTGAATAGTATGCAGCTGCAGCAACTAAACAACCACGTAAAAACTAAAGTATAAACTTCATAGCATCATCAGTATACTAAATCTTTCTGACAGAGCGTCTTTCTGACAGACCTGTTCTTCACCTGAGGACGGCTGCTTGCCTTGTGGCCGAAACGTCGTGAGAATTATTTTATTATGTTTTATTTTTATTATTTTATTTCCCTTCTACGTGACTTTACCGAAAGAACCAAGAAGAGTAAATGTAGATGTTTGCATCCGTACATAGATTTGTGAGTATGCATTTGTGTTTGGGTTTATGAGCACGTCCATGTTTACATGCCTGTGGGTATGCATTTTTGCTTGCATGTGCATGTCTGAATGTTTATTTGCTTATCTTTGCTCGAACAGAGGAGCATTGGGGAGTTGAAGCATTTAAAGCGGGGTGAAGCGTCTCTAGGAGAAACACCTTGTGAAGGAGAAATGCACCATGGAAAAGGAGCGCCTCATTGAGGTGCAGCGCCTTGCCAGGGTGAAGTACCACACAGAGGAGAGTGCCCTCAGAAAACAATCTACTCAAGAACTACCTCATTGAAAAGCACCTCATTGAAGTGAAGTGCTTCAGGGATGAGAATCGTCTTTGCAAGGTGAAGTGTCTCGAGGAGAAGCATCAGGAGGAGAAGCGTCTTGCCAGGGTGAAGTACCTTGGAGAGATGAAGCATCTCCAGGAGGAGAAGTGTCTCAAGGAGGTGGAGTGCATCATTGAAGAGAAGCGCCTCGTTGAAGTGAAGCACCTCGCCAGGGTGAAACACCTCACACAGCAGAAGTGCCTCAGAGACAATCTCCTCAATAATGTGAAACGCCTCATGGAAAAGCGCCTCATTGAGACCAGCTTCATGGAGGAAAAACGCCTTCGTGAGGTGAAGCGTCTCAAGGAGAAGCGTCTGGAGGAGAAGCGTTTCACCAGGGTAAATTACCTCACCGAGGTGAAGCGCTTTGCCAACATGAAGTGGGTCAAGGAGGAGAAGCGCCTCATGGAGAAGACGTGCCTTGTTGAGGTGAAACTTCAAGAGGAGGAGCCCTTCATGGAGGAAAAGCACATTGTGGATGAGCAGTGCCTCGCCAAGATGAAGCAACAGTGGCTCCGGACAGCTACCACCAGCAGCACCGCCAGCAGCCCCACCACCCCGCCGCCACTCTTGTGCAGGGCCCGATTGCTCCGAGCTTTGGAGAAGAGGACTTCCAAGAAGAGAATGCAAACTCTGGGGGCTGAGCCACGGTAAACCACTCTGCATGTGTCCTATGTGTGTTTATTTCTGTATTATGCTTCATAATCAACGTTTTTGGGTTTAGATCGCGTTATTTATAAATGTGTCGTAACCCTCCACCACCCGACACGGCCAATCAGTAAAAAAGGTGTCGCGAAAGCCTACGTGTTAAACATTATTATGCTTGTTTTACTCAGGACGAGCCTTACGAAGTCTCATGACTTTTTTCAGGAGGGTCCTGCCAAGTTTGCTCGCAGTAGGGAATGAAGTTGCTACTTTTTTGATCCAAATTAGGCAATTTGCATTGCTTGTGTGGATCAGTTACAGGGAGAAAGCTGCAGCACCCTTCCAGAATAGGGGGCAACACACTCCAGAGAGAGAATATGGCCAAACATGGAAATCAAACCAGGTCTCTCTTGCTGTGAGGCACAGATGCTCCAGCCCTGCCACATTTACAAATACACAGACACAGCAAGCCCAACGCGTACATTCGGCTATACTATGGACAGATATATTTTCCATAATTAGTGTCTGGGTTAGACCACATAATGATGCGGCCATATCTTCACCATGTAACCCTCCATCCATCGTGATATTTTGGCAGTCTAAGGCCTGTCTCCAGGCCAGCTTCCAAATTGCCTTGTAATGTACAGAGACAGCTACCACTGGGAGGGGTGTCCAATTTCAAATGTATTGAGACGAGAGATGCAAGATGTGAGTGGCTCATCGCGTGCAATGCACTCTGAGATGCCTTCGATGTTAAGGGAGGCGGCTCTTTCGACCACAAATCACTGTCAGATATCTTTCCGAAATCGTGGATGGGTTACGCGGCAAAGGTAGCGCACTCAACGTTCACCACTTACAGTTCAATCTTGCTTCTCGCCCTTGCTATTACTGCCACCGGCATTAACCACAAAGATACACATCCATTCCATCACAGCGGACTTTCAAAACTCCACCGATATAATTTTAAATGTGTAGGCCATTATGTTCAAGGGAATAATTAGAATATTCATATAAACAATAATTTCACGACAAATTATTCAGCTAAATTTACACAGCAACGCCACCCAGTACTTTGAAACTACAGCAGTCTGTGTGAGACAGCTGCACCTACCTCAAGGATAGCCTTGAGCTATGAGAATGACAGCGCCAATACCAGCACTCACTGGCCATGTCGTTATTGCTGTTTATATTAAGCTCAGATTAATCCGCCACACATTCCACACACGGACGATGGAGAGATGGCGATGTCTGCCATAGCAGGAAGTTGGAACGGTGCCGTGTTTTGTCTCTTCACAGATTTGAACCAGCGCAGCCCTCCTCCTCACTCATCCAGGCCTTTGAAGCAAAGACAGAGGTTATGGTGGAGACAAAGGAGGAGGTGAAGGAGGTGGTGAAGGAAGAGATGATGGAGGATGAGGTAGAGGCAGAGAAATCGGAAGAAGAGAAGACAAAGGAGGACAAGATTGTGATGGAGACAATGGAGAACACGGAGGGAGAGGATAAAGACAATATGGAGGTGGAGGACCAGGACAAAACAAAAGATGAACAGATGGTCGTGTGGGGGACATGGAGGAGATGGACAAAGGGGAAACAATGGTGGTGGAGGAGGAAGAGAAGATGGTGGTGGAGATGGTGCTGCAGGAAGGTGAGGAGATTATGAAGGAAAATGGTGGTCAAAGAAGATGGAAACGAGACAAATGTGGACAGGAAGAGATAGAGGAGATGGTTGGTGGAGGATGGAGAGGCGGATGGAGGAGGTTCAGGAGTTGTGCACGCTTTTTCCAGCGGCATCACCTCCTCCTCCCGCGTGCTGCTTTGTGGCGGCAGGTTCACCGCCCAGTAGGGGTGGTCGTGGATTGGTGCCAACCATGACCGCTATCACCACACTACCCACCCACCCATGATACACGCCACACACACACCACACAGTTCCCCAGATAGACGGTGCCACTGGGACCACAGCTGGGGAATGAAGCTGAGCAGCAGATGCCAGGACTACAGGGGAGAATGACTGCTACCAGGACACCTCACACACACACACGGGACTATCCCAATAGCATAGCCAACCCCACACTGGGCCCCTTCCATGCTGGTTTTCATCCAGGCAGTCCTCATGGGATGACCTTGCCATGGTTTCCAGGACATGGAAGGGGCAGCTGACCCAGGGTGAGAGAGCGGGAGGGGTCAGGTGCAGACAATGAACAAAACCTGCACGTGCCAAGTTTCAAGGCCACCCTGTTAATAATGAATATAAATACTATTGTTGTTACCATAAACTTTGTGAAATCAACCTTTGAGGACACAGCATAACGTTGCATTGCTTGTGCTTCCTGGGTTGGTTAAATGTGCCTTGGCTTGTGCGTGCGATGTCCCGGCTGTGTGTGCGGCGGTACAAGGACACAATGAGACGTTTTGGGAAATGGTCCTTCTTCAGAGCACATACAAGCGGTGGTGGGAAAACATTCAGGCGATTTGCCTTCTTAACGACAAATCCGCCCCTCCTCTCCCCCATGAATCCACTGTTCCACTGTGCCACTGCTCCACTGCCCCATTGCTCCACTGTCCCATTGCCCCACGGCCCCTGTGCTCCACTGCCCCACTGCTCCACCATCTGGCACAGCAGTTGAAACGAATTATTGAGTATCTTAAATCCCCTGCCTCTGTCCACCAAGCAGTGAAATCGGGTGCGCCACAATCGTGAGGCAAGATGTTGGTGGATTAAAGAGAAAGCAATTGCAGGACTGTGCCACTGTCCACAATCCAATTTGCTTTGGCAAAATATTCAAAGAATGCTGCTGGCTCACTAAACAGGTTGCTGCTTAATGTATATAACGTGGGGGGGGGGGCATGTTTAGACGCAGCCCAGTGACCTCGTGGTCATAGCACTAAACTGGCACCACGGAGTACCTCGGTTTGAATCCAGGCAGCCGCCTGTGATCAAAGCGGATCTCAAGTCTAGCGAGTTAATGGTCTCAGCCTGGTCGTCATGGACTGCACAAAATAAACCATCACCTGGCTGTAATGTGGTTCTCCATGTAATTGATCAATTCCAGCTGTAAGACGTAACAACATTATTATAGATCATTGTCTCTGACATACACTCATCCCAGAAGCATGTTTGTACACGTACAAAAAAAAACCGTATATAGCCCTCACGAGACTTTTAGGGAAAGTGTTGTAGCAAGCACGCTACGAAGCGGGTGGCCAGCACAACGTTCGACCACCTTTCAATCCCTAGTGGCGATGTTTACACAGCACGCCATGTACTCCTTTAAAGTTGAGTCGACCTAGGGGAGGCCCAAGACCAAATCAAATAATCGTCACTGCGATCAGCCATAGGTGGGATCCAAAATCGGGTCAACGGGTTCGTAGCCCAGAGCAGTAATCGCTATGCCACCACTCCCCACATACAGACACCTACAAAAACAAAGATCCCCTTTATAGCTTTAACAAACTGTTGAGGCAAGTGCCTTTAGTGAGCAACACCTATGAAGGCTGAGACGGCGCACGAAGGGGTGGGTGGACAGCACCACGCCCCAACGCCGTTGTCACCGGAGTGCTGATTGTGACACACCACACTGAGGAGAGGCCTAAGCCCAGTTCATATCAATCACCACCGAAATTAAACGTTAGCCGTGACAGCAATCAAACTTGGGCTCCCAGGTTTGTAGCTCAGCGCCCTAACCACTGCACTACCGCTCTTCACGCAGACAACCGGGTTGGTGGGTCCAACCTGACTCGGAGTAAAACAAGTACCTGATGCGGTGCGTAAACACACGTACCTTAAAGACATAGAAAATCTGGCGTGGTGCTGGCCACAGCCCTGATGCACCGTGCCGGCCTTCATGGTGCTCGCTAACAGCACTTGCCAACACAGGACTGCTGCTTGCATGCTCACCATGCCTGGGTACAGGGGGTGACATGCTTCCTCACGCGGCTCCTCCCCCGGCCCAGCCAGCGCCCTGTGGGGCCGAGACTCGCAGCGCCGGCGTCACGCGATGCTCCGCCACCACCACCACCACCAGCTGTGCCAATGTGCGATTTGCGATGGAGTGGCAGAGGACCTAGGGCTTTGTTACAAACACACGGGTTAATGTTCAGTAGCTGGTGAAATAAGTCAACTTTGCCATCATCATCTTCATCAACCATCATCTGCTGAATAAAGGTCTCCGACTCATCACCATCTCTCATTGGTCCTGTGATGCAACACAGGACCATTGAGCTCCTGTACAGCGGTTAGCACGCCACCTTGTGAACCCAGCAAATCGACGTTGGATTCTTGGCTAAGGTCAACATCAGAGATGAGCGATGTCTAAACTGGTCCCGAGGCAGCAGCTTCCCTCCCCATCCCACACGGAGTGACATGGCAACATTCAGTCAACTAACCTCCTCGACCTGCACGGCGTGGGGAGGTCCACGTCAAAGCATGGATTTACTAGGAGGTCTGCAATGTGTACGCGAGCATTGGGGGGCCCTGCGCTTCCAATGTCATAAGAGGAGTCAGATGTAAAACTTCCGGTTGAGTTTGAAGGCGTCGGGGGGCCCACACTGTGATTTGCCCCAGGCCTAACACCCTGTATGGACAGCCTTGTGTTATATTTTTTAGTCTGCCACATGCCTTTGCCACACATAATATGGATAATAAAATAAGACCATCACAGGACTGTGTAGGGCCTGGGGTTTGAGGCCGCATGTAGCTCTCCTGAAGTGCTTTCGGGTTGAACCGGCGTGTTGTTCGGAATACTTCAGTGTTGACGACGGGAGGATGAGCCAGCAACTGTGAGACAGACCCGGATAAGTGTGGGTGGAGGTGAGTGTGACAGTAAGACAGACCAAGGTGAGCGTGGGAAGAGTGAGTGTGGACAGTGAGACAGATCCAGGTGAGTGAGTGTGGGTAGAAAGGTGAGTGTGACAGTGAGACAGACCCAGGGTGAGTGAACGTGGTAGAGAGGTGTGACAGAGACAAATCCAGATGAGTATGGGTAAGACAGGAGTGTAATTGTAATGTGAGGATATATCCGGGTTGCTGATGGATCACACCTCGTTACGATGATTGGCTCTGCCGGTCCTGGCCCATAGCCAATGGGGGGAAGTCTAGGGGCGTGGCCCTGACGTAATGGGAAGGTGACATCTGTAAGTAGAGGATTGGTTCTGCTGGCTTTAGCCACAGCCAATGGGGGGACGAGTCAGGGGCGTGGTCCTGGGAGCGTACGATGGAGTCTAGAAGATTCCATAGAGGTTAACCAGGATTGGTGGAAAGGTACCACGTGACCCGGGTATTAAAAGGGGTGGAGACGACAACACGTGGTCAGATCTGGAACGGAGGGTGAGGCCACGCTGGAGCGGGGTCCAGGCTGCCACGTGGCCGCGCGGTCTCTCCTCTCCCTCTCACGCTGTCTGTCGCGCGTGAAGGAGTGATGGGAGCATCTTCTTGGTTCTTTCGGTAAAGTCACGTAGAAGGAAGTAATAAAATAATAAAAATAAAACATAATAAAACAATTCTCACGACGTTTCGGCCACAACGCAAGCAGCCGTCCTCAGGTGAAAACCAGGTCCGTCGAGGCGACAGAGTCTGAATGAAACAGCACACGGCTTGGAGCATATATATAAGCTGGGCGCATTGACAAAGGAATTTGCATATCAACAGGAATTTAGCATATTTATGGGAAATGCAGGAATGTGATTAGTACTGCATATGCATGTGCATTATGCAGGATTAACAGCATCAAAGGGAGCTGCAGTTACTGCTGCTGCAGCAGTTGCTGCTGCTGCTGCAGTTTCTGCTGCTGCTGCAGTTGCTGCTGCTGCTGCAGTTGCTGCGCTGCTGCACTTGCTGCTGCTGCTGCACTTGCTGCTGCTGCTGCACTTGCTGCTGCTGCTGCAGTTGCTGCCTTATCCATTTAATATAACACATGTATATCACCACCCAAGTGCTACCCACCCAATGGACAACTGCAGCAGCAACTGCTGCAGCAGCAGTAACTGCAGCTCCCTTTGATGCTGTTAATCCTGCATAATGCACATGCATATGCAGTACTAATCACATTCCTGCATTTCCCATAAATATGCTAAATTCCTGTTGATATGCAAATTCCTTTGTCAATGCGCCCAGCTTATATATATGCTCCAAGCCGTGTGCTGTTTCATTCAGACTCTGTCGCTCGACGGACCTGGTTTTCACCTGAGGACGGCTGCTTGCGTTGTGGCCGAAACGTCGTGAGAATTGTTTATTATGTTTTATTTTATTATTTATTACTTCCCTTCTACGTGACTTTACCGAAAGAACCAAGAAGATGAATCCCTGCAGTCACGAAAGCTTTAAATCGAAATAAATGGAGTGTTGTGAACGAAAGACAAATAAAGACCAGATTCAGAAGTCGCTTCCACGACCTTTATTACATAAGTAAAGGTGAGTGTGATAAGGAGACAGACCCAGGTGAGTAAGTTTGAGTAGAGAGGTGTGACAAGGAGACAGGTCCATCACAACAGCAACTTTCATCAGTCACCTCCAACCACCACCACCATTGCATCATCATCTCAATCACTATGTTACAGTCATCACCATCATCACACTGGAGCACTATTAGACATCACCACCATCATGCTCATCATCATATAAAAAAAGATCCCCCGTATATACTTAACTAACAGACTGTTGAGGCAAGTGCTGTTAGTGATCACCTATTAATGCCGGCACAGTACACGACGTTAGGTGGCCAGCAACACGCCTGGCAGCATTTTTCTCCCCAGTGGAGATGTTTACACACCACACCACATACTCATTGGAGGCTGAGTCGACGTCGGGGAGGCCCAGGAACAGTTAAGATAATCGTCACTCTCGTTGGCCATGAGCAGAAATCGAATTCGGATCGATACATATGTTGCACAGCGCGTTAACCTCTACACTACCGCTAGCACAACCATCAGCCACCACCATCAATAGTAACCATCAGTCACCACGAAGTCACTATCACCACCAGTCATCTTCACTACCAATCACCCCCACCAGTCACCACCAATAAGAGTAACCAGCACCACCAGTCATCACCATCACCTGGGACCCTGGGAGAGACTCAAGCTTGGGACCAGGATGAGGAGCTGGGAGAGACAAAGCGAGGGAGCCAGGCTGCCCAATGTGGGGGTGTTCAACATGGGGCTCACGGCCCGGCTGCTCGTGTCACTGCTGCTTAACAATGGCTTCAGCGTAGAGGCGCTGTTGTGCCGCACACGCAGTGAGGCCGAGCAGCTGGCGGCCAAGATGCGCATCCAGTTATCCAGCAGCAGCTGTGTAATGGGTTCCGGAGACACTTGTAGAGGTAACTTCTTTATTATAATACAACACTCCAACAGTCTGATACTCTGTTACAGCCTAGTACACGGCCTAGGTACACGGCCTAGACACGGCTAGGTACACGCCAGCCTAGGTACACAGCCTAGGTACACAGCCAGCACACAGCCTAGCGACACAGCCTAGCGACACAGCCTACTCTTAGCGTACCTGACTCTAGCTACGCTCTGGGTCCTCCGGCTACAATTACCCGAGGGGAGGCTACCTGACCCGACCCAGCCAAGGTGCGGGTCTAGACTCTGGCTTCCTCGGAACTCGCCCTTGCAAGGACGTAGAGCCGGGAGTCCCAGAGTCCCACCACTGGCCCGCACAGCGTCCCGGCCCTTACAAGGACAAGCGGGACGAGGGGGTCCAGGGTCCTAAGCTGGCTGGTCTTGGGACTTGAGCTGCGACTGGCCCCGATCGACCAGGGAGCGGCCCTTTTATGCCTCTTGCCCATCGAGGGGTGGGATTGTGTGTGCCCCTAGATACCCCACAGAGCACACACAGCCCCCCCCATTGGTGGCGCCAAGGGGCTTAGCTGTCTAGGATCCGAGAGCCCCCAGCAAGCCCCGCCCCTCTTGGGCTGGTACAGTGGCCCCTCCCCTGGGGGTTCGAGCTACCTGCAGATGGGCCCTGTCCACCACTGCTGGTAAGTGTGGCCCATCTATGGCACTACAGCTGGATGGGCGGCGTGCCGCTCCACCAGCTTGGGACCTCATGCGCATCTTCAACCCACCCGAGCTCAGCTGTCAGATCGCGGTCAAGACCCTGGGATGAGCTCCCACTCGAAAGAGGTCCTCCCCTGGCTGCTGTATGTGCTGCTACTGGGCTGTTGAGGACCGGTAGAGCAGACTGCTGCTGGTCTCCCACCCAGTAAATCAGCTGTCTTTTTACCCCATTGTCAGCCAACCCATCAAATCTCTGACAATGTGACCTCATTCATCAGACAACAAACCCACATACTTTCTCAAACAATGCATCTCCTATATTATGTTCATTTTGTTCTTGCAGTCTTCAATATTCTACAATTCATATTTGTTTCATACGTAACCTCCTGTTATATGAAGCTTAAATATGAATCACAAACATACCTCTCTATATGCCAGAAAACGCCATTTAGGATGGCACTCTAGTAGAAAATACATTCTAAAACAATCAATGTTTATATTGTTGATTATGTTGGGTGTTCAAACCAATCCTGGTTGCATTAGTGCCACACCTTCCCCATCACTCACCATGTAACTCAATAGATTTAAAATACCGACAGGGTGTTGGCATTGCCCACATCAATATTAGAGGCCAGAAAGCAAAATTTGAGCAATTCAAGATTAATTCAATCATCTTTATCCAGACATCTTCTGTCTGTCTGAAACATGGCTTACCTCACGTATAATTCCCTAGCCTAATAGAAATTTAAGGATGGAATATATGTTGATGAGACGGGCAAACAAGAGGAGGAGGTGGTGGCAGTATATTTGAAAAGTACAAGTAAATTGTCCCTGTGCGAGTCTATGGGTCTCTGTGTGTGTCTATGTGTCTCTGTGTGATTCTATGGACAATGTGCAAGTAAATTGTCCCTGTGTGAGTCTATGGGTCTGTGTGTATGTCTATGTGTCTGTGTGATTCAATGGGTTTTTTCTGAAAGTATATTGTTTCTGTGTGAGGCTATGGGTTTCTGTGTGAGTCAATGGGTTTTTGTGAAAGTATATTGTTTCTGTGTGAGTCTATGGGTCTTTGTGTGAGTCAATGGGTGTCTGTGTGAGGCTGTGTCTGTGTGAGATTTTATGGGTCTATTTGCAAGTATATTGTCCCAGTGAGTGATATTGGGTTTCTGTGTGAGTCAATGGGTGTCTGTGTGAGGCTGTGTGTCTGTGTGTGAGTCTGTGTCTTAGTGCAAGTATATTGTCTTTGTGTGAGTTTATGGGTCTCTGTGTGAGTCTATGGGTCTCTATATGTGATTATATGGGTCTTTGTGCAAGTATATTATCTCTGTGTGAATCTATGAGTCGATGTATGTCTGTGTCTCTGTGTGATTCAATGGGTCTTTGTGAAAGTATATTGTTTCTGTGTGAGTCTATGGGTTTCTGTGTGAGTCAATGGGTGTCTGTGTGAGGCTGTGTGTCTGTGTATGATTCTATGGGTCTTTGTGCAAGTATATTGTCCCTTTGTGAGTCTATTGTCTCTGTGTGAGTTAATGTCTGTGCGATTCTATGGGTCTTTTTGTAAGTATATTGTCCCTGTGTGTGTCCATGGGTCTGTGTGTGTATTTGTGTCTCTGTGTTATTCAATGGGTTTTGTGAAAGTATATTTTTCTGTGTGAGTCTATGGGTCTTTGTGTGAGGTTATGGGTCTCTGTGTGAGTCTATGGGTGTCTGTGTGAGTCTATGGGTGTCTGTGTGAGGCTGTGTGTCTGTGTGATATTTTATGGGTCTATTTGCAAGTATATTGTCCCAGTGAGTATTTGGGTTTCTGTGTGAGTCAATGGGTGTCTGTGTGAGGCTGTGTGTCTGTGTGTGAGTCTATGGGTCTTAGTGCAAGTATATTGTCTTTGTGTGAGTTTATGGGTCTCTGTGAGTCTATGGGTCTCTGTGATTATATGGGTCTTTGTGCAAGTATATTGTCCCTGTGTGAATCTATGAGTCGATGTATGTCTGTGTCTCTGTGTGATTCAATGGTCTTTGTGAAAGTATATTGTTTCTGTGTGAGTCTATGGGTCTCTGTGTGAGGCTGTGTGTCTGTGTATGATTCTATGGGTCTTTGTGCAAGTATATTGTCCCTTTGTGAGTCTATTGTCTCTGTGTGAGTTAATGTCCTGTGCGATTCTATGGGTCTTTTTGTAAGTATATTGTCCCTGTGTGTGTCCATGGGTCTGTGTGTGTATTTGTGTCTCTGTGTTATTCAATGAGTTTTTGTGAAAGTATATTGTTTCTGTGTGAGTCTATGGGTCTTTGTGTGAGTCAATGGGTGTCTGTGTGAGGCTGTGTGGTTGTGTGAGATTCTATGGGTCTATTTGCAAGTATATTGTCCTGTGTGAGTCTTTGGGTTTCTGTTGAGTCAATGGGTGTCTGTGTGAGGCTGTGTCTGTGTGTGATTCTATGGGTCTTAGTGCAAGTATATTGTCTGTGTGTTTCGATGGGTATTTGTGTGAGTCAATGGGTGTCTGTGTCTCTGTGCGAGTCTGTGTCTCTGTGTTTGCCAATGTGTCTTCCTGTGATTCTATGGGTCTTTGGGCAAGTATAGTCTTTGTGTGAGCTATGGGTCTCTGTGTGAGTCTATGGGTCTCTGTGTGTGTCTATGGGTATGTGATGCCGCCGCCACGAAGCCGTTCGGCAGGCGCCCAATCCCCGACCTCGCCACCACCAAGCAACGGAGCCGACCCCGCGTCCCCCCACCTCACCTCACATGAACACACCCGCACGCATTTTCCCCCCCCATAGAGCTGGAAGGGGAGATCACCTGATCGGCCGGTTTTTATCCGAGAAACCCTTATCGGGATTAACTCTCACGGTTTCCGGCGATCAGGGAATTGGACGACCTCCCCCGTGCTACGTTGCGCCGCGGCGCTGCGACTGGCCTTAGTGTGGTGTGGTCGCGGCGTGGGGCATTCGGCCACCGCGGTTGAGGCGCATTTCCCCCCACACACACCCCCACGGGTCGACGAGACAAGCAGGGGAAGGACGGGATAGCATGAGTAGCAGGACCGCAGGGGCTCTTGCGCATAGTCACGGAAGGTTGGGATGGTTGCGCTTGAGCGCGCAGGCCCCATTGTTAGGGAGGGTAAGGGATTAATTGGATTTACGCCGCGCACGCCGCACACTGATTAGCATATCAAAAGCGCCGTGGAGGCGCCGCGGAGCCCCGTGCGCGTGCAAGAGGTGCGCGAGCCATTGTTTGGAGTTTGCGCCGCGGGCAGACATTGATTCGGTCAGGCGCGGAGGTGGCGGAGGAGGGCGGCGATTGTTTAGAGTTTACGCGCGCGGACAGAGGATTAATTAGCATATGCGCCGCTCATGAGCGGAGGCCTTCGGGAGTACGGGACAGAGGATAAAAGGGATCGCAGCAAGGAGAGGCTCTCACTTCTCTTCAAGAGGCACGCGTGCAAGTCGGCTCCCAGCTCTGCCCTCCGGACGTCCGCGTGACGTGTCGCGACGGCATAGAGGAAAAGCCACAGGACGCCGAATACTTCTAACAGTGAGTAAGAAGGTGAATTAGAATCATAGCAGATAAATCGGGAATAGGTATAAAGGTATCAGCGTAGGCCAGCCTCGTCGACTCACTGATTTAACATCTAATTCGCAGGTAGCAGATAATAAATCATTAATAGCGAAGCGTGGTCTCGCGTGATCTTGTTGAGCAGTGTGTCGCGTGGGGAGCTGCGTGTGTGTGCGTGCGTCCACCCCGTGTGCGATACAGGTGCGCGATCATAACGCGAGTAGTCAGGGGTGAGCGTAGTGCTGCGGCTCGCTCGGGGGAGCGCTGCGCAGAGGGCGCGAGAGTGGGTGTCGCGTGTGTTCACTCCGTGTGTGATACAGGTGCGCGATCATAACGCGAGTATTCAGTGGTGAGGGAGTGCCGCGGGGAGCTGTATGCGTGAGTGCGCATACGTTCGTTACGTGTCGGATACGGATGCGCATTGGTAACGTGGTTATTCGACGTGGAGGCGAGTGCCGCACAGGGCTATAGACGGGCACACGCTCGCAGCGTGCGAGAGCTGTACGTAGCGGTGTAAAGAGGGGGAGTGTGCGTCTGATTGATGATGCTGTGCGCACGTATGCTCGCAGCGTGGGAGCGCGGCGCGAGGCTGTAACAGTAGGGGCGTCGTGTTCGAATGCCGGCGAAACCGTAGCGGGTAATAAGGAGGTGGGGTAACGTAAATGGAATAGGGGATGCAGGCGGGAGGGACCCCGGGGGCCAACGGCCCCCACAGGTATATGTTTGAGTCTATGGGTCTCTGTGTGGGTGTATGGGTCTATGTGTGGGTGTATGGGTCTATGTGTGAGGTTATGGGTCTCTGTGTGAGTCTATGGGTATCTGTGTGAGTCTATGGGTGTCTGTGTGAGGCTGTGTGTCTGTGTGATATTTTGTGGGTCTATTTGCAAGTATATTGTCCCAGTGAGTGAGTATTTGGGTTTCTGTGTGAGTCAATGGGTGTCTGTGTGAGGCTGTGTGTCTGTGTGTGAGTCTATGGGTCTCTATGTGATTATATGGGTCTTTGTGCAAGTATATTGTCCCTGTGTGAATCTATGAGTCGATGTATGTCTGTGTCTCTGTGTGATTCGATGGGTTTTTGTGAAAGTATATTGTTTCTGTGTGAGTCTATGGGTCTCTGTGTGAGTCAATGGGTGTCTGTGTGAGGCTGTGTGTCTGTGTATGATTCTATGGGTCTTTGTGCAAGTATATTGTCCCTTTGTGAGTCTATTGTCTCTGTGTGAGTTAATGTCCCTGTGCGATTCTATGGGTCTTTTTGTAAGTATATTGTCCCTGTGTGTGTCCATGGGTCTGTGTGTGTATTTGTGTCTCTGTGTTATTCAATGGGTTTTTGTGAAAGTATATTGTTTCTGTGTGAGTCTATGGGTCTCTGTGTGAGTCAATTGGTTTTTTGTGAAAGTATATTGTTTCTGTGTGAGTCTATGGGTCTTTGATTCCATGGGTCTATTTGCAAGTATATTGTCCCTGTGTGAGTCTTTGGGTATTTGTGTGAGTCAATGGGTGTCTGTGTCTCTGTGCGAGTCTGTGTCTCTGTGTTTGCCAATGTGTCTTCCTGTGATTCTATGGGTCTTTGGGCAAGTATAGTCTTTGTGTGAGTTTATGGGTCTCTGTGTGAGTCTATGGGTCTCTGTGTGTGTCTATGGGTATATGTTTGAGTCTATAGGTCTCTGTGTGGGTGTATGGGTCTATGTGTGGGTGTATGGGTCTATGTGTGAGGTTATGGGTCTCTGTGTGAGTCTATGGGTATCTGTGTGAGTCTATGGGTCTCTGTGGGATTTTTTTCTCTGTGTGTGTCATTGGGTCTCGGTGTCTATGGGTCTGTGTGCAAGTATATTGTCCCTATGTGGGTGTATGGGTCTCTGTGTGAGTCTATGGGTCGCTGTGTTAGTCTATGGGTCTTTGTGCAAGTATATTGTTTCTGTGCGAGTCTTTGGGTTTCTGTGCGAGTCAATGGGTGTCTGTGTGAGGCTGTGTGTCTGTGTGAGATTCTATGGGTCATTGTGCAAGTATATTGTTCCTGCGTGAGTCTTTGGGTTTCTGTGTGAGTCAATGGGTGTCTGTGTGAGGCTGTGTGTCTGTGTATGATTCTATGGGTCTTAGTGCAGCCGTCCTCCCCTAATTAGCGCGAATAATCGAGAGTCTACTGTACTTGGCTCCCATTGCCACTGCTTTGCAGCACTGAGTAATGAGCGAAAGCCCACGAGCACAAGGGGACAACATTCACAGGGCCGCACAGACAAGTCACGTGCCCCAACTTTCTATACTGCCACCTTTCAGCCCCATGAGTTTACAGGCACGTGCCACCACCTCGGTCAGATCAGTAAATGCAATCACGTAAAATTGTCCATTGCAATGATTGATGTTGATTGACGTGGCTCTGCTGCTGTCCCCTTTGTGGGCCGAGTCGTCTGCGCGGGAGCAGGAAATTGTTATCATTGAGCACGCGCATCGATCTATCGTGAGTTCTACAATTTTAGTTTAATTCATTAACCAACTCAATTTTCTTAACTTAAACATAACTTATACCACTATACTTTAGTGGTTTTTGGCATAGAGATCCACGGAAGATGAATATTTGGGATTATCCACGATTTTGAATTATCCGTGGCCATCCTCCCGGTCATTAGTGTGGAAAATGGAGAGTCTACTGTAATCAACAATCCTTTTTTGGCCCAATATTGAATAATCCTTTGATAAACACATGCTTGGTTTTGTTTTTCCAAGCTAAGTCCCAAATAGCAATAGGATTCATACCAACCCCTCTTGTACATTTGATCACCTTTTCAAGTTGCTGCGATCCCCAGTCGGTCGCACAGAGGTGATGCGTAAAGTAAAGGCCGACCGAAATTCGGTTTCGGTGCCGAAAGTTGGCAAATGGCCGCTTTCGACATACGTTCGGTTTCGGCCGAAAGTACATTTTTTACTTTCGGTTTACTTTCGATTTCGGCCGAAACTGATATTGACTTTCGGTCAACCGAAGATCTATTTTTAGAATATAACGCTAGTGCTACGTTTATCTCTCTGCCTATCGGCCGGTCAGTCGGCGCTAGGCAATCCTGCGATAGGCTGCAAAAACACATCAGCAGCAGCTTGGGAGCGAGGTTACAGCCGCAACGATGGTCTGTTAATGTCAACAGACGGCAGCCTGCTTTTGCATCCGTGGGTGGAGTCTCTTTGGCGGGACGACAACAAAGTGCCGTTGTTGTCTGTTCCCAGCCGCCTGCCCGCCTTGGCTTATGTGTTGCGTTCTCTTCAGTCTACACGCGTGTTGATACCGAGATTCGAAGTCTGACAATATTCTTCTTGGTTCTTTCGGTAAAGTCACTTAGAAGGGAAGTAATAAAATAATAAAAATAAAACATAATAAAAAAATGAAGAATTCTTCACCTGAGGACAGCTGCTTGCGTTGTGGCCGAAACGTCGTGAGAATTATTTTATTATGTTTTATTTTTATTATTTTATTATTTCCCTTCTATGTGACTTTACCGAAAGAACCAAGAAGATGAATCCCTGCAGTCACGAAAGCTTTAAATCGAAATCTGACAATATTGTTATTCAGTTAGTTAATAGTTACGTAGCGAATTAGTGATAACAAAATTACGAATCTGAGTGAAGTAGAAAATTAAACTTAATAAACGGAGCAGTTAATCACTAAAGTCGATTCTGATGCAAGAAACAGCAACCTGCTGGGCGAGAATGCGGAAAAACTGGTATTTCTTAACTACAACATTCGTTTGTTTAGATATAATTACTAAGTAACACCTAAAGATTTGATATTTAACGACTCTTACTGCAGGCTCTGAATGATTAGTTCTAGATAGATTTTTTATTAAAGTAGCATTGCATCATGACCTATATATAAAAAATGAAAATTTGTGAATGTGTCTGTTCAAAATGTTTAGCGTACTTCCCGACATGCAACAAACTTTAAATTTGCCATGTGGGTACTTTCCATACTGTACACCATGCATACACTTTGGTATTATTTTTTTGGGGGGGGGGGGGGTGCAATAATGCATATATTTTGCACGGCAAGCGAGCTGTGATGTCACATCTGTCATGTCACCCGCGCATGTGTAGAGCTTAGCGCTACGAACATGGCGTGGTGCTGGCCACCCACCCCCTCGTGTGCCATGCCGGCCTTCATAGGTACTCGCTAACAGCACTTGCCCCCTACAGTCTCACAGGCTACATGGTGGATTTTTGTCCTTATCCTGTGTGTATGTAGGGGGGGCAGCGACTGCGTAGCGATTCGCGCGCTGCGCTACGAACCCGACGACCCAAGTTCAATTCCCACTCATGGCCACCGCCGGTGACGATTATTTGAACTGGTCCTGGGCCTCCCCTAGGTCGACTCAGCCTCAAACGAGTAAGTGGTGTGTCAACATCGCCACTGGGGAGACAAAGGCAGCCGGCCGTGGTGAATCCAAGTCCCGGGCGAAGCCGGGTAGTAAAGCTAGTATTTCATAAATCTTGTGTTCGGTAACTTTGGTTATAAACCTTTCTGTTTTGGTCTCGGTCGAAAGTGTAGTTAACTTTCGGTTTGCCGAAAGTGAAGTTCAACTTTCGGTTTCGGCCAAAAGCCAATATTTAACTTTCGGTCTGGTTTCGGTTTCGGCCGAAACCAGAAATTCAGTTTCGGTCATCCTCTAGCGTCAATGCTTCAGCCTACAACACGCCATGGCAACGTAACTGGTACTGGGCAACTATCTGAACGCTGGAATAAAAAAAACCCGTCTTTCTTGCAACCAAAAACGGCAGGATGGATATGCATGGTGTGCATGCATAATGTGAATGTATGTCTGTTGATTATCCTATGAATAACCCAACCGATATTGGATATCCATTGTAATTTATATGCATTTATAACCTCCCCCCCCCCGGCCTTCGGCCTAATTGCCCCACAAGTGAGACATCACATTTATCTCTTGAGAAATCCTCCTGCTTCGCTCTTAACAACCCTGGCTATCGCCTGTTGATGTGAGTTGGAATTACTGACAAAACGTCGTACTCGAATTGTAAATTTTATTTTATACCTACGTGACTTTACCAAAAGAACCAAAGAGTATTGAATTGTAAATGTTGGGGGTTTACTCTCGAACACACCAGTGTGCTGAACTAGTAACGAATTAGCACGTTTTGATTACGTGACAAACCTCACTACAGTAATTGGCTGTGTTGGCGGTGGCGGGTTTAACGACACATTCATATTTACGTCGTCTAACCCAAAAACCTCGATTATGGATAATGGTCGTGAAAGCTTGAGGTCTTCTTGGGGTAAACAAACTTATGAATATTTATGTTGAACTTCTTTCGCACCGTACATAGCCAACTGTGCTAATCGGAGGTGTGGAAATAGAAAAAGCCTTGGTTGGAACGCAGCTAAAAGGCCTGGTGACAGAAGTGACCTGTCTGCTATTTTACATCTCTAGGTTTCAATCAACTCATTGCCCAGCATAAATTTAAACGTGAACTCGACTACGGGAACAGACCTGAATCTGACCGTCAGAACGGAGGCTTTGGATTCGGGCCGTGGCCCAGGTGCAGTGGTTTGTGCTGTACAGAGCCCTCGACAAGATAGGTGCCAGACACCAGCGCCGCGGCCGCCCTGCGCGAGCGGCCGCTCAGGGTAGAGCGGCCGAGGCTTCCCACCAAATCGCTCCTCCAGCATTTCCTTCAGCCTGCACGCCCCGCACACACAGGCCGCAACGCGATGTCCACACACAATAAAAAAAATGCCACACTCCAAGTGCTATGAGGCTCCATCCACACGGTGGCGCTGCTACACAAAGCAATGAAGCACGGCTGTTACGAAGACTTAGGGAGTTTAGTCATTTGTGGAATTGTTTTTTTAACTTGTCATGGGACCTTGTTGTCAGCATCGAAGTATAAAGAATAACAATAAGTTTTACCCTTTCTGGCAATAAAACATGTCTTAAGATGTTCAAACACCAAATAGATCACGTTACATTTTTCATGAATGGAAAACTTGTTTCTCTAGTCCATACCACGAGCCACTGGTCCAACATTCCTCGTAACATTCAGCAATTCCCTTTCGGCCACGCAACATGCTGCAGGTCAACGTTTTGGAGGGCGTTGGCTCTGCATAGGCTATTGAGGCCCAGAGTCCTGGGCTGGGCAACAGTCGAGACCGCCGCGGGTCATTGACACGGAGCGGCCCCAACGAGTCACAACGCCGCTAGAGTGAGTGGAAAGCTCGCCGCGCCATCTGAACGAGCCACGTTCCACATGGTCAGGGCTGTCAACGTTCTTGCCCAACTCACGGCGGCTCGCTTTGACGCTGCTGAGCACGCTTCCACGCATGCTCGGAATGGAGGCGGGCCGTTAACGCTCCGTGTAGAGCAAACTCTAGCGCTTCCATGTAACTCGGCTGTCTGCGCCGCGATCTACAATGTTAGCTGGAGTGCAGACTTACTGAGGATCTGATAAAGCAATCTTGAGCAATGCCACTATGTATTGGGCCTGCCTGCATTGCACCTGTGCACGTTGCGCCCACGCGAGTGGTGCCTGTATGCTTGTGGGTAGGGGATGGGTGAGGTTTGTGGGTAGGGAGTAGGGAAGGGTGAGGATTGTGATAAGGGAGTGGTGAGGGACGAGGCTTGTGGGTAGGGAAGGGTGAGGCTTGTGGGTAGGGGGTGGACACTGGGAACTGTGGGTACTCTGTGCCCGCCCTATATAACTTTATCTGCAGCGTGTTCCGCAGGCCGCGAAGGGAATTTCTGAACCTTGTGAATGTTGGACGGTGGCTGGCAGTATAGTGTCATGGTGGCGTGGTATACAGGAGGGCGTGGGTTCCATCCCGACCCTGACGCCTGCTGTAAATTTGGAGTTTGCATGTTCCCTCCGCAGTCGCGTGGATTTTTCTCTGGGTCCTCTGGTTTTCCCCTCTACATTTAGATTCAAGATGCCTTAATAGTATTTGGCTAATTAAAATTTGCACATAAGCCCCTTCGTTGAACTATTATTTGTAGTGAAATGAGAGCGTAAATGGGGTTTGCTGCTGGGCTCTGGCCCAATCACACGGCCCGGGTTATTGGGGGGCGGAGCCCGGTATGGGGGGCGTGTGGGAGGGGCCGCCGTTCACCTCGGCTCCAATTGGAAGCGAGGTGAATGGGGGTGGAGCCAGCAGGGCAGTATGGGAAGGCCGTATCTGACGATCCGGAAGGGGAGGAGTCAGGGTCACGTGGGGGAGAGGATATAAGTGGGAGCTCGGAAGAATCGGGGAGTTGCGGAGTAAAGAGGCTGAGCCACGTTGGGTGGTGAGAGGAGATCCGCGCCATCGGCCACGTGGCCGAAGGACCTTCAGCACGCCGTCGGCCAGCGGAGTGCGGGAGTGGAGGAGCTAACGGAGGAGCGTGCGTGGGCGCGCGCGAGGAGACGCTGGTCCCCTGTCAGGACTAGCGGGGTGTGAGGAAGAGTGGAGGAGCCGATGAGGTCGCGCGTGCGGGGCGCGCGCTAGACGACGCTGGTCCGCGGACAGGACCAGCGGGGTGCGGAGAAAGAAACTAAATAAAAGGCCAAAGGAGACCAACAGTGACCAACGGAGTCTTTTATTACAGTAGCCAGGTCACTTCTGAAAAATAGCTATATAGTTCAGTAGGCACTTAAAATAAAAAAGTTTAGTTTATAGCAGTTAGTATAAAAAAAGAGAAATGCAATAAACATGTCACCACGCATTATCGCGCACACGGAGATGAGCCGAGCGGCCGCAGAGGCGAGGGGGAGAGCGGTGATGCTCACGTGGGTAGGAATTTCCAAGCGCTTCGTCGGGCTGCAGGTAGGAGGCCGGGGACCTGACGAAGGAGACGAAGGTGTGAGTAGGCGTCATCGCAAAAACACCCCAATAACCAGATACCCCCCTTAGCCACGGGGCTGGACACAACACAGATACCCCCCCTGCCACGGGCTGGACAAACACAGATATGCACGGCTGGACACAACACAGATACCCCCCTTGCCACGGGCTGGACACAACACAGATACCCCCCCCTTGCCACGGGCTGGACACAACACAGATACCCCCCTTGCCATGGGCTGGACACAACACAGATACCCCCCCTTGCCACGGGGGCTGGACACAACACAGATACCCCCCTTGCCACGGGGCTGGACACAACACAGATACCCCCCCTTTGCCACGGGGCTGGACACAACACAGATACCCCCCCCCTTGCCACGGGGCTGGACACAACACAGATACCCCCCTTGCCACGGGGCTGGACACAACACAGATTACCCCCCCCCTTGCCCACAGGGGGCTGGACACAACACAGATACCCCCCCCTTGCCATGGTGGACTGGACACAACACAGATACCCCCCTTGCCACGGGGCTGGACACAACACAGATACCCCCCCCTTTGCCATGCGGCTGGACACAACACAGATACCCCCCTTGCCCACGGGGCTGGACACAACACAGATACCCCCCCTTGCCATGGGGCTGGACACAACACAGATACCCCCCTTGCCACGGGGGCTGGACAAAACACAGATTACCCCCCCCCCCCCTTGCCATGGGGCTGGACACAACACAGATAACCCCTTGATACTGGGCTGAGTGCATAAGCAACTGAAGTAGAATTGTGTTAAATAAAGTACATACAGTAAAAAACTCATGAAATAAACTTAAATGAAGAAAACTAGCAATAGAAACATGGGGAAAAACAAGCTCTCAGCATATAAAACAAGCAATGACATAATGCTACGAAATGAAAGAATTACATAACACGACAATAAATGCCTTAACCCTCGTGGAGCTCAAGCGAGGCGTAAGGTTGCCCCTCGCCTTACGTCTCGCTCCACGGTATTCATCCGCAAACCTCACTGTGCTGCAATATTTGCGCTTACGTAATTAACGCAAGAATGTCTGAATATCGATGTTTTATTGTTACGTGATTTATGGAAGCATTCCCATTAGGTTAGATTTCCTCAAGTTAGATCTTTCGCAACCTGGGGACTGTCTGTACATGAAGGAAGATTCGCATTGCCGTTTACGACAGATGCTGGTTAGTGAAGAGCATTCCAGATTGTAGAATGCCGTATAACAATATATTTTCCTGTATTTTAATACATCTTTACTTTCCAACGATGTGCTGTACTAGTCATGAATTGGCATGTTTTGGTTACGTGACAAACCTTACTAATTGACCGTATTGGGTGGTGCCGGGATTAACGACATTTATTATATTTACGCAATCTAACCCAAAAACCTCGATTATGGACATTGGTCGCGAAAGCCTGCTACATATTCAACTGACAGCTTGGTAGTGTACCATTAAAATGTCAAGCGGCAACATTTTCAAAAAGAGAAAGCGTACAAAAAAGATGGCATCATCGTTTGTCCCTCTCCGATTGCTTGCCAAATACAAGGAAACTATTGCAAACGTGGCAGTGAGTAAAACTCGTAACTGCAAATCACAGACAGAAGCAAGCGACATCTTGTGTCGTTGACTCGGATTCATCCATTCTGGTCCCTTGCAAAATGTTTTTGACAATGCCTGAAAAACTTCGCTTTCACTGTTAACAAATAAATCTTTGGCTCATATTTGCAGGTTGTTTTATCCACTGCAGTAGCACCCAGTTACACCACTGGGGACTTCACACGAGACCAGCCGAGAGGCGTTTTGATAACACGTTCACATACAAAAGACAAAGATCCCCCGTGTAGCCTTAACAGACTGTTGGGGCAAGTGCCGATAGTGAGTAGCATCCATGAAGGCCGGCACGGCGCGAGAGGGTGTTTGGCCAACATCAAGCCCGGCCGCCTTTGTCTCCCCAGTGGCGTTGTTTACACACTGTACCAGGTACTCATTTGACGCCGAGTCAACTTTAGGGGAGGTCCAGGACTGGTTCATATAATCGTCACCAGTGTTGGCGGCCATGAGCGGGAATCGAACTCGTGTCGCCGGGTTCGTAGCGCAGCGTAGCGCTAACCGCTGCACTATTGTGCACATGCAGGCAGATACAAACACCCTGACATACACACTCGTACACAACGTGGCCATACGACTGTCGTAGCTGTACCTTGCAGGTCGGGCACACAAACTCGCAGCCCGCGCGTGCCTTTGTCCTGCAGGCATGCTCCACACAAGACGCGTGTCCGCACACCGGCAGCAGGTAGGGGCGGCTGCGTGACGCGTCCCAGGCTCCACTGGGAAACAGACATTTTTTAAAATCCCAACCAAGGCATGGGATCAGAACAAGTGCTAAGGCAGCACCTGACGCGCAAAGACAGCGTCGACTTTTCCCATTTGAAAGCGGCCACTCCTCGTCATCATCACAGATTAAGGGGTCTGTAATTATGACGATAGACCTGATTTTCATTCAATCAGGTCTATAATTGAATGACAATCGTAGACCTGATTTTCATTCATTTAGGATTTTCTTTGGACGTCAGCTAATAAAGTAGATTATCGATTATTCGTGCTGACAGGGAGGACAGCCGCGGATAATTCAAAATCGCGGACATTAGATTACTTTTATTTAAACTATGAACTTCATACATTAACAGTACATCTAGCAACTAATTTACCTGGTGGTATTGAAACAATTCTTACATGCTTGTGTTGAACCAATGCCGCTTGAAATGATACAACAGCAGGCGTTGACGATGAAAAGCGTAAAAAACTATTCTGAGTTTATTGTCCCTTATTTTATGGCCTGCTCAGATCTTCTTTCGGGGACTCAATTCGCTACTTTTAGCTCTGAACATCAAGCGTAGCGAGTGAGCCTCTATGAAGGCCAGCAGCGTGCTGTTAGTGGTCGTGTAAGCAGAATCACAGCCGTCTTTGTCTCCCGAATCTACACTCGCAATGAACCGAGTACTCATTTAAGGCCGAACTGACCTAAGGGAGGCTCCCAAGAATGGTTTATATTTCGAGTTGCCGCTGTTTCTCCCCGTCAGAAATTAAATTACCTTCACGCATCTTCATGTGGCGTCTCCTTGAGACGACTGTAACTGCACGAGCTAAAGGCGTGTCTTTCTGTAAGCGCCACACTGCCTTACGCGAGACTTCAGTTTTACATTTTCCATCATCTACTCCTTTAACGGATGTAGAAATTTAAACTAACTTCTTTCGCACCGTACGTAGCCAATGGTGCTAATCTGATGTGCGGAGCAAGAACAAACACTAAAACACAAAACGCACGCGCATGTAGGCCGTGCTATAAACAATTACCTTTGATTTCCTGTGCGGGCAAGGACGATACAGTCCACTAAAACTACGAGCACGCGGCACACCACCAGCGGCCACGTCTCCTGCCGCGTGTGCAGGCGGTGCAACTGCACGGGCCCACACGGGCGGGGAGTTGCTGCAGTGCCATGCCACGTGGAGCAGAGGGGGGCATTGGCAGGCTTCATTCTTGTGTTTCTTGCACCAGAACCAGACTCTCACACAGAGACCCAGACTACACAGAGACCTCACACAGAGACTCTCACACCAGAGACCCCAGAGACCTCACACAGAGACCCAGAGACTCTCACACAGAGACCCAGAGACCTACACAGAGACCCAGAGACTCTCACGAACCAGAGACCCAGAGACTCTCACACAGAGACTCTCACACAGAGACCCAGAGACTCTCACACAGAGATTCTCACACAGAGACCCAGAGACTTACACAGAGACCCAGAGACTCTCACACAGAGACACTCACACAGAGACCCAGAGACTCTCACACAGAGACCCAGAGACTCTCACACAGAGACCCTCACACAGACTCTCACACAGAGACCCTCACACAGAGACCCTCACACAGAGACTCTCACACAGAGACCCTCACACAGAGACCTCCACGAGACCTCACACAGAGACCCTCACACAGAGACCCTCACACAGAGACCCCAGAGACTCTCACACAGAGACCCTCACACAGACCTCACACAGAGACCCTCACACAGACTCTCACACAGAGACCCTCACACAGAGACTCACACAGAGACCCTCACACAGAGACCCAGAGACTCTCACACAGAGACCCAAAGACTCTCACACAGAGACCCAGAGACCCTCACACAGAGACCCAGAGACTCTCACACAGAGACCTCACACAGACTCTCACACAGAGACCTCACACAGAGACCTCACACAGAGACCCAGAGACTCTCACACAGAGACTCACACGAGACCAGAGACTCACACAGAGACTCACACAGAGACTCCACACAGAGACTCACACAGAGACTCACACAGAGACTCACCAGAGACCTCACACAGAGACTCACACAGAGACCCAGAGACTCACACAGAGACTCACACAGAGACCCAGAGACTCACACAGAGACTCACACAGAGACCAGAGACCTCACACAGAGACTCAGAGACTCCACCAGAGACTCACAGAGACCCAGAGACTCTCACACAGAGACTCAGAGACTCTCACCCAGAGACTCAGAGACTCTCACACAGAGACCCTCACACAGAGACTCACAGAGAGACTCTCACACAGAGACTCAGAGACTCTCACCAGAGACTCAGAGACTCTCACCCAGAGACTCTCACACAGAGACCCAGAGACTCTCACCCAGAGACTCTCACACAGAGACCAGAGACTCTCACACAGAGACCCAGAGACTCTCACCCAGAGACTCTCACACAGAGACCCAGAGACTCTCACCAGAGACCAGAGACCTCACCAGAGACTCAGAGACTCTCACACAGAGACTCACACAGACTCTCACACAGAGACTCACACAGACTCTCACACAGAGACTCAGAGACTCTCACCCAGAGACTCTCACACAGAGACCCAGAGACTCTCACCCAGAGACTCTCACACAGAGACCCAGAGACTCAGAGACTCTCACACAGAGACCCAGAGACTCTCACCCAGAGACTCTCACACCAGAGACTCTCACACAGAGACTCACAGACTCTCACCAGAACAGAGACCAGAGACTCTCACACAGAGACTCCAGAGAACTCTCACACAGAGACTCAGAGACTCACAGAGAGACTCTCACACAGAGACCTCACAAGAGGACCCTCACACAGAGACTCCACACCAGAGACTCTCACACAGAGACTCAGAGACTCTCACCCAGAGACTCAGAGACTCTCACCAGAGACTCTCCACCAGAGACTCTCACCCAGAGACTCTCACCAGAGACTCTCACAGAGACTCACACAGAGACTCTCACAGAGAGACTCACACAGAGGCCCAGAGACTCACGCGGCAGCGACTCCGTGAGCAGTGATGGCGGCGCGAGACCGCGCGCGCTGGGTGACACCACGTGGTGCTGACACCACGTGCCGAGTGCGCACGCCGAGTCACGTGGGGGCGGGCGGCCATCTTACCTGGGGACAGTGCTGCACTGTAACAGTGGGGAGCGGCGGTGCAGCGGTTAGCGCGGCGCTTTGTGTAAACATCGTCACTAGGGAGACAAAGGCGGCCGGGCGTGGTCCTGGCTACCCACTCCCTCGTGTGCCGTGCATAGGTGCTCGCTAACAGCACTTGCCCCAACAGTCTGTTCAGGATATACGGGGGATCTTTGTGAATGTGTGAGTCTGCGAGTGAGTCTGTGTGAGTGTGTGAGTCTGTGTGAGTGAGTGAGTCTGTGTGAGTATGTGAGTCTGTGTGAGTGAGTGAATCTGTGTGAGTGTGTGAGTGAGTGAGTCTGTGTGTGTGAGTGAGTCTGTGTGTGAGAGTCTGTGTGTGTGACGTCTGTGTGAGTGAGTCTGTGTGTGTGAGTCTGTGTGAGTGAGTCTGTGTGTGTGAGTGAGTCTGTGAGTGAGTGAGTCTGTGTGAGTGTGTGAGTCTGTGTGAGTGGTGAGTCTGTGTGAGTGAGTCTGTGTGAGTGGTGAGTCTGTGTGAGTGAGTGAGTCTGTGTGAGTGAGTGAGTCTGTGTGAGTCTGTGTGAGTGTGTGAGTCTGTGTGAGTGAGTGAGTCTGTGTGAGTGAGTGAGTCTGTGTGAGTCTGTGTGAGTGAGTGAGTCTGTGAGTGTGTGAGTCTGTGTGAGTGAGTCTGTGTGAGTGGTGAGTCTGTGTGAGTGAGTCTGTGTGAGTGTGTGAGTCTGTGTGAGTGAGTCTGTGGTGGTGAGTCTGTGTGGTGAGTCTGTGTGAGTGTGTGAGTCTGTGTGAGTGAGTCTGTGTGTGTGAGTCTGTGTGTGTGAGTGAGTCTGTGTGAGTGAGTCTGTGTGAGTGTGTGAGTCTGTGTGAGTGAGTGAGTCTGTGTGAGTGTGTGAGTCTGTGTGAGTGTGTGAGTCTGTGAGTGTGTGAGTCTGTGTGAGTGAGTCTGTGTGAGTCTGTGTGAGTGAGTGAGTCTGTGTGAGTGAGTGAGTCTGTGTGAGTGTGTGAGTGAGTGAGTGTGTGAGTCTGTGTGAATGTGTGAGTCTGTGTGAGTGAGTCTGTGTGAGTGAGTGAGTCTGTGTGAGTGAGTGAGTCTGTGTGAGTGAGTGAGTCTGTGTGAGTGTGTGAGTCTGTGTGAGTGAGTGAGTCTGTGTGAGTGAGTGAGTCTGTGTGAGTGTGTGAGTCTGTGTGAGTGAGTGAGTCTGTGTGAGTGAGTAGTCTGTGTGAGTGAGTGAGTCTGTGTGAGTGAGTGAGTCTGTGTGAGTGTGTGAGTCTGTGTGAGTGAGTGAGTCTGTGTAAGTCTGTGAGTGAGTCTGTGTGAGTGTGTGAGTCTGTGTGAGTGAGTGAGTCTGTGTGAGTGTGTGAGTCTGTGTGAGTGAGTGAGTCTGTGTGAGTGTGTGAGTCTGTGTGAGTGTGAGTCTGTGTGAGTGATTCTGTGTGAGTGTGTGAGTCTGTGTGAGTGAGTCTGTGTGAGTGTGTGAGTCTGTGTGAGTGAGTCTGTGTGAGTGTGTGAGTGAGTGAGTCTGTGTGAGTGTGTGAGTCTGTGTGAGTGAGTGAGTCTGTGTGAGTGTGTGAGTCTGTGTGAGTGTGTGAGTCTGTGAGTGAGTCTGTGTGAGTGTGTGAGTCTGTGTGAGTGAGTGAGTCTGTGTGAGTGTGTGAGTCTGTGTGAGTGAGTGAGTCTGTGTGAGTGTGTGAGTCTGTGTGAGTGTGTGAGTCTGTGTGAGTGAGTCTGTGTGAGTGTGTGAGTCTGTGTGAGTGAGTGAGTCTGTGTGAGTGTGTGAGTCTGTGTGAGTGAGTCTGTGTGAGTGTGTGAGTGAGTGAGTCTGTGTGAGTGTGTGAGTCTGTGTGAGTGAGTGAGTCTGTGTGAGTGTGTGAGTCTGTGTGAGTGTGTGAGTCTGTGTGAGTGTGTGAGTGAGTGAGTCTGTGTGAGTGAGTGAGTCTGTGTGAGTGAGTGAGTCTGTGTGAGTGTGTGAGTCTGTGTGAGTGTGTGAGTGAGTGAGTCTGTGTGAGTGAGTGAGTCTGTGTGAGTGTGTGAGTCTGTGTGAGTGAGTGAGTCTGTGTGAGTGTGTGAGTCTGTGTGAGTGTGTGAGTCTGTGTGAGTGAGTCTGTGTGAGTGTGTGAGTCTGTGTGAGTGAGTGAGTCTGTGTGAGTGTGTGAGTCTGTGTGAGTGAGTCTGTGTGAGTGTGTGAGTCTGTGTGAGTGGTGTGAGTCTGTGTGTGTGAGTCTGTGTGAGTGAGTCTGTGTGAGTGAGTGAGTCTGTGTGAGTGAGTGAGTCTGTGTGAGTGTGTGAGTGAGTGAGTCTGTGTGAGTGTGTGAGTCTGTGTGAATGTGTGAGTCTGTGTGAGTGAGTCTGTGTGAGTGTGTGAGTCTGTGTGAGTGAGTGAGTCTGTGTGAGTGAGTGAGTCTGTGTGAGTGAGTGAGTCTGTGTGAGTGAGTGAGTCTGTGTGAGTGTGTGAGTCTGTGTGAGTGAGTCTGTGTGAGTGAGTAAGTCTGTGTGAGTGAGTCTGTGTGAGTGAGTGAGTCTGTGTGAGTGTGTGAGTCTGTGTGAGTGAGTGAGTCTGTGTGAGTGTGTGAGTCTGTGAGTGAGTCTGTGTGAGTGTGTGAGTCTGTGTGAGTGAGTGAGTCTGTGTGAGTGTGTGAGTCTGTGTGAGTGAGTGAGTCTGTGTGAGTGTGTGAGTCTGTGTGAGTGTGTGAGTCTGTGTGAGTGAGTCTGTGTGAGTGTGTGAGTCTGTGTGAGTGAGTGAGTCTGTGTGAGTGTGTGAGTCTGTGTGAGTGAGTCTGTGAGTGTGTGAGTGAGTGAGTCTGTGTGAGTGTGTGAGTCTGTGTGAGTGAGTGAGTCTGTGTGAGTGTGTGAGTCTGTGTGAGTGTGTGAGTCTGTGAGTGAGTCTGTGTGAGTGTGTGAGTCTGTGTGAGTGAGTGAGTCTGTGTGAGTGTGTGAGTCTGTGTGAGTGAGTGAGTCTGTGTGAGTGTGTGAGTCTGTGTGAGTGAGTGAGTCTGTGTGAGTGTGTGAGTCTGTGTGAGTGAGTGAGTCTGTGTGAGTGTGTGAGTCTGTGTGAGTGAGTCTGTGGTGAGTGGTGGTGAGTGAGTCTGTGTGAGTGTGTGAGTCTGTGTGAGTGAGTGAGTCTGTGTGAGTGGTGGTGAGTCTGTGTGAGTGTGTGAGTCTGTGTGAGTGTGTGAGTGAGTGAGTCTGTGTGAGTGTGTGAGTCTGTGTGAGTGAGTGAGTCTGTGTGAGTGTGTGAGTCTGTGTGAGTGGTGAGTGAGTGAGTCTGTGTGAGTGTGTGAGTCTGTGTGAGTGAGTGAGTCTGTGTGAGTGTGTGAGTCTGTGTGAGTGTGTGAGTCTGTGTGAGTGTGTGAGTGAGTGAGTCTGTGTGAGTGAGTGAGTCTGTGTGAGTGAGTGAGTCTGTGTGAGTGTGTGAGTCTGTGTGAGTGTGTGAGTGAGTGAGTCTGTGTGAGTGAGTGAGTCTGTGTGAGTGAGTGAGTCTGTGTGAGTGTGTGAGTCTGTGTGAGTGAGTGAGTCTGTGTGAGTGTGTGAGTCTGTGTGAGTGTGTGAGTCTGTGTGAGTGTGTGAGTGAGTGAGTCTGTGTGAGTGAGTGAGTCTGTGTGAGTGAGTGAGTCTGTGTGAGTGAGTGAGTCTGTGTCAGTGAGTGAGTCTGTGTGAGTGTGTGAGTCTGTGTGAGTGAGTGAGTCTGTGTGAGTGAGTGAGTCTGTGTGAGTGTGTGAGTCTGTGTGTATGTGCACGTGTGGATCACCACACAAATGTTGTGAAACTCCCCGTGGTCGCTAAGGTCGCCATCTCCTGGCCTATCCAGGGTCTGGAAGCGCAGCAAGCGGAGACATTTCCATCTCGAGGGGATTTAATGTTTCCCCCTCGCACGCGTTGGTTCTCTCCCCTCACATGCATACTCGCTCTTGAATGGAACTGGGCAAACATATGCCATGCAATGGGGCCCATTGCCTCAAACATCGCCCATGATATATTTTCCTCTTAAGGCAGCCGTGGTATTAACGAATGTGTTCATTGAGTTTTATTTGTGCACCACTGCCAACGCGGTATCGACAAATTATCCCAATGTAGGACCACAGAGCTTGGGGATATTGTTGGTCGCGCCGGTTTCTGACTGGCTGCAACACCAATGCACAACATACAGCACTAACATACAACATGTATGTTGAACTTCTATCGCACCGTACGTAGCCAACCGCGATAATCGGAGGTGCTGGCTGCTGGTGAAGAACAACAAACTAAACACAAAAAGCAGTTCTAAAGAAATGGGTTGTCAAAGACATTTAAAAGTGCAGAGCTCCAATGTCTTCCAAATATCGGAAGGAAGAGCGATGGCCGCAGAAGCGCATCTGAAAGCGGCACGCGATGAGGTGCCCGCACCCCTCCTGACCCCCCCGGGATGCACCCCAGAGCCCCCCCCCAACCCCCCTCGGACCCCCTCGGCGAAGACAGCGCAGAGTGCCGCAGCTGCCTCGCCCGCACTGTGGCACTGCAGTTGTACCACGTGGCCACACGGCGGCGGTGGAGATTACTGATCGGGCGTCCGTGTTGGTGAGCTCATTGAGACGAGCAGGGGTCCCCAACCCCCGGGCCGCTGACCAGTACCGGTCCGTGGCCTGTTAGGAACCGAGCCGCACAGCAAGAGGTGAGCGCCTCTTTCCCGCACTGCGCACTTGTCTCAGTCAGCTTCTTTGAAAAGGGGGAAAGACCCAATCATGACCCCCCCCCCCCGTCCGTGAAAAAATTGTCTTCCATGACACCGGTCCCTGGTGCCAAAAAGGTTGGGGAGCACTGATTTAGAGGACGTCCATGTTGGTTAGGTTATTGAGAGGACGTCCATGTTGGTTAGGTTATTTAGAGGACGTCCTTGAATTACGTTACGCACCTAGGGGGGGGGGGGGAGTCAGACATTTGTGACGATGTGTGACGAGGGGGGGGGGTTGAGAAATGTGACGTCACATCAAAATGCGTAACTTTAAATAAATATAGTCAACACGTTCTACTTAATTAAATATACTTTTAATAAATGTTTTATCCTACAACATCATAGTGCAGCGGCACATTAAATACGCACTACAATGACAATACTTTAAAGCTATTTGAAGCGTGTTTTATTTTTTGTGGGGGGATGGGGGGCAGAGCTTTGTGACGTCATATTTGAGGGGGGGGGTCTGACTTTTCGTGACGCCGTGTGACGAGGGAGGGTGGGGTCAAAAGTCGTCCAAAATCGCGTGACGTCATTTATGGACAGCCCCTTAGGTCATTTAGCTCATGAGGTTTTGGTCTCATTGCCACCTCCACCATGAGCAGAGGCCGCGGGTAGAGGCCACGCACCGACACTCGGGGCAGTCGTCCCAACTGTTGAAGTGGCGAGCTGCCGGCTTGGACAGGAAGGCCATTGTCCGTAGCGTCGCCTGTATGTGTTCTTCTTTAAAGGCCGCCGGGTTATTAACGAATGTGTTGATTTTGTTTAATTCGGGATTGTGTTCGTGCGCCACTGCCATCGCAGCCAGAGATTCACCTAGGAGAGGGTGCCGTGTATCCATGCACTCCAGTGACATCCGCAGGGCCAGGCTCGAGCCAGTGCGTGACAGAGTTATTTGCTGAACTTGATCCATGTCTATCAGAGTGGGTCCCTGCCAAGAGGACCTGGCAATTCATCAGTGTTGGTTCAAGCAAGCCTGACTGCTGATTAGTCACCAAGTGTCCAATCCTCACCAGGATGCTGCTTGTGTTGAATCAATGATGCTGCTGAGATCTACTCTCAGAAGGCTGACGGGATGAGTAGAACCACTCGCATTGTTTTTGTGGAGATACGGCTATGAGGAGGCAGTTATTGAGAGATGTCAACTACCTCGCCTGGTATACAGGGAGACGTGGGTTCGATTCCGACCCCGATACCTGTATATTTGGAGTTTGCGTGTTTTCTCCGTGGTCGCGTAGATTCTTCTACGGCTCCTCTGGTTTTCCCCTCCACATTGAGAAACATACGTTTCTAGTATTTGACATATATTTTCAGATGATGAGCCACTTCATTGAGATATTATTTGTGACCAGGTAGCTTCTGAAAAAGAGCTATTGGACCAGTGGGCCTTACCTGGTAAATAAAAAGTTTAGTTCGGGCCACCTCCCGCACCACGCTTGTGAGCACAGGGACACCGCGTGCTCACCTCCAGACCGCATCACCAGCTTATACCTCGAGCTCACACCTTGAGCTCACGCCTTGAGCTCGAACTTTCAGTTCACACCTCCGGCTCATCACCTTCTGCTGAGCTCCACCAAGCACGCTCGGCTCAGGTTCTTTAATCACGAATACAGCAGCCGCGTTGTACAGACTCCACCAATATTCAGGGACATCTCCACCGCCACTCAGGGACATCACCACTGCTCAAGGACATCTCCACCACTCACAGCAGGGGCAACGGACACCACCGTTGACATTTCACAGATGTGATTGAGATGGTCAGCTGTGATTTCAGGTGCATTTTGATGACTCCATGAGAACCGTTCTTGATCTGCTGAAGTAGCAGCGATAATCGTCGTGCCACTTTTTATTTCGTCCCAGAGCACCCTGCACCGACCGGGTCGTGACAGTGACAGCAGCAGTAGCGACATCGTGGCGCGTCACTGACACGGCTAAACACACATGAGCGGAGATGTAGTGGCGGCTGCAGGCAAAGCGCATCCCTCACATGAACAATAAATCAAGCTACACTCTAGCCCACAGATATGTCAAAGACAAAGATCCCCCGTAAAGATTTAACAGACTGGCATGCGAGGTAGCCTCAGCTAAATGAGTACCAGGCACTAATTTGAGACTGAGTCGATCACTGGTGTTGGCCATGAGCGGAAATTTAACTCCGGTCGCTGGCTTCGTAGCGCAGCACGCTAACATGCAAAGGGTGCAGCGATGTTGTAATGTTATTTATTTTGTATTATTTCTTATTTGGGGTGGTGGTGGTGTTGGTAGGGGTCAAGGTGTTTATAGAGTTGGCGTTTGTAGGATAGGTAACGTTGATAGGACTGTTGTTGGGAAGAGTGATGGTGTCGGTTGGGGTGGTCGTATTGGTAGGAGTCATTGTGTTGGTAGGATTGGTGCTGGTAGGGTTGGTGTTGGTAGGGGTAGTAGTAAGAATAATGGTGTTGGTAGGGATGGTGTTGGTAGGGTTGGTGTTGATAGGGTTGGCGTTGGTAGGGTTGGTTTTGGTAGGAGTGGTGGTGTTCGTCGGAGTAGTTGCGTTTGGTCAGGGTAGCGGTGTTGGGAGGGGTGGTAGTGTTGGTGGGTGTGCGGATTCTAAAGGTGGTGGAGTTGGTAGGAGTGGTGGAGCAGGCATTGATCCGGGCCATGAAGAGTGATCTCTTTTCCCTCATGATCATGAGGCTGGACACATACTCAGCTGGGGTGATGTGGCTGGGAGTGGTAGTGAGGGTAGAGGAGGTAATGTTGGTAGGCGTGGGATTGGTCGAGGTGGTGGAGTTGGTAGGAGCGGGGGAGTTGGTGGTTGGGCTGGTGGGATAATTGAGCTTATTGTAGTGCAGCGGGCATTGGTGCGTGCCATGATCATGAGGTGACACCACTCACGCTCAGCTGGGGTAATGGTGTCGGTCCTGGTGGTGGTGAAGGTGGAGAAGATGTTGTTGGTAGGGTTTGTAGGGTTGGAAGAGGTGGTGGTGTTAGTCAGGATAGCATTGGTAGAGGTGGTGGTATTTGAAAGTGTGATGGTGTTAGTCGAGATAGCAATGTTGGTCGGGGTGGGGTTTGTCATGGTGGTGTTGGTAGGAGTGGTGCTGTTGGTAGGAGTGCTGGTGTTGGTAGGAGTGGTGCTGTTGGTGGGTGCGCTGTTAAGTGTTGGTGAGCTATTCATCATGGAGCAGCCATCCAGCCGAGTCTTGAGGGATCTGTGGGTCCTCTTGATTTTCATGGGGTGGCGCTTGCCCCGAGCCAATTTCCACATGGATCCTCTCATGTGGCGGCTTCGGTAAATTCGTCCACGTTGCGATGACTTCTGTTTAAAACCGGAAACAAAATCAGTATGAGGCAAGAGATTGCAGTCTCCTTCTTCCCCTGTTGGTCACATCCACTCAAATATTTTTTTTCACTTGCCATCTGCCACACCACCACCATTGATTGAACACGGGTGTTGTACTTGCCTTTCAGTCGCAAATATCGGACAACTATTTGTAATCCACAGCATGAACAATGTGTGTGCTTGTAATAAATGTGTGCGACTTTGTCGCGGGTGTGAGTGTGATTTTTTATTGTTTGTTCTTGTAACGTTCTAACCTGCCTCTCCTGGACATCTGTGAAAAATAGCTTAATAGCTCATCGGATTCCTCCAGTATAAATATTCTGATTCTGATTTGTGTCATCTATGCATGTGAGATTATGACATTTGCCTGAGTGATCTATATCCACGATGCCTCTCTGGGTGTGGTGTCTCTGTGTGTGTCTGTTGTGGTGTCCTGCTGATTCTCTATGTGACAGTGAAGCCAGCACACTCTCTCTCTCTTACCAATTGATTCTTCCGCCAGACTCTTAGGCTGGTAATGGTGATCCCCGTGCTCTCCACGTGGTAAGTGATGGCCACCGGCCCACTGTGCAGCATCTTCATCAAGGTCGTCCACCTTGAGGGAGACGGGTATTCTCCATCTTGCGGAACCGTCATCCAACAGCCTAAAGAAGAAGCTGCTTGAGGTACCATCTCGGCCAAGTTCGACCGAGCCTTTGTTTCGGGAGGTTGGTGGTGTGGACGGCCATTGCTGGCATGGCAGGAGGTCGCGGACGCCACTGTTGAAAACATTGCACAAGTATTTGTAATGTACAGCACGACAACAAGTATCTTTCCCTCTCTTTAGTTCAGCCTTGACTAACAGCTGGATTCTCGGCAATAAACAAAAGTCATTGGTCACGTGCCATGGCCCTGCGTAGTTTGATCCTCTGGTTTTTCCCTCCACATTTAGAAACATTTATTTCGATAATTTAGATTATTTTGCTGCTATGAATGTCCAAATTATGTCACTTTGTTGATCTATCATTTGTGACCAGGTTCCGTCTGAAAAATAAGTTAGTACCTCAGTGGGCTTTGTATGATGGGGGTGGTTTAGTTTTATTTGTTTGTTTTTGGGTGATTTTTTAACCTTTCATGTACTTTGCACTATTATCATGTTTTTGTAGTATTTGTTGTTGTAATGTTCTTACCAGCCCCTACTGGACATCTGTGAAAAGAGCTTCATAGCTCATCGGATTCCTCAACCATAAATAAATATATTATTCTGACTCTACTGGCTGGGGAAATAGTTCTGTCCGCACCAGGGCAACTCACCAACGTCGCACAAGGACAGCTGAGTCCAGCACATGTCCCAAATGCCACGCTGCCAGTAACAAAAAACACCCTTAAAGTTGCAGTGGATAATATTTAAGCATAATTAATTGAGCAAGGTGTTTGCGACTTTGTCTAGGATGTGTGTGTGGATGTCATATATACTTGTGTGTGTGGTGTATGTGTAGGGGTGTTACGGGAGGGCGAACAAACACACGAGGGGTGGTTATGCCCGCACGTGGAAGGATGCTTACATCCACGTCCGCATCGGTTAGCCCTGGGGGGCTGTAACGGCGCTGTGATCTCCCACGGCCCCACCCCTCGTGGGGGAGTTGCTATATAAGGCGGTGAGCCGGTGGGCACGGGGTTCAGTATTCAGCTTAACTAGTGAAGAGTGAAGACCGGCTAGATAGGCTCTGGGACTCCCCTGGATCGCTGTCCTTCTAAGGACCGACCAGGGCAAGCCAGTGGCGTGGCCCCGAGAGCCCAGAGCCGATGCTCTGTAAGAGCCGGTCTGGTGACTAAGGGTGCCGTGATCCTAGCTTGGCCAGAGCTGGATCAGCTAGCCTCCCCTAGCTCTCGAGTGGAGGACCTGGGAGTAGGCTAGCCGGGCTAGAGTTAATGGGGTCTCCCTGTTAGACAGGTGAAGGGGCCGTTACCCCTTCGAGTGTTGTATACATTGGCCTGTGCTGAGTGAAACATTATAATAAATAAGTGTGCCTCCGACTACGTCGTCTACGTCTCATTGAACCTACTACATATGCGAGTGAGATTCTTATATCTACGCGAGTGATCTGTATGCGTGATACATCTCTGCGTGTGGTGGCTCTGCCTGTGGTGTCTGTTGCGGTGCCATGCTATGGTCTGTGTAATCGTGAAGCTGGCACTTGTGGGGGCCGTCGGCCGGGCCGTCGGCCCCCGGGGTCCCTCCCGCCTGCATCCCCTATTCGTTTACGTTACCCCACCTCCCTATTACCCGCTACGGTTTCGCCGGCATTCGAACGCGACGCCCCTACGGTTACAGCCTCGCGCCGCGCTCCCACGCTGCGAGCATACGTGCGCACATCATCGTCGATCAAACGCCGTGCTCGCAGTATAGCCCTGTGCGGCACGTTCCCAATGCGCATCCGTATTATACACGTAGTGAACGTGCGCGCACACACGCATACAGCTCCACACGCGATACCCACTCTTGCGCCGCTCTGCGCAGCGCTCGCCGCCTGCTGGCCGCTCACGTTATGAGCGCGCACCTGGGGGACGCCGATTACGCACGCACGCCCACACACACGCCGCTCCGCGCACTCCAACTCAACTCACGTTATACTCGCGCACCTGTATCACACACGGAGTGAACACACGCGACACCCACTCTCGCACCGCTCTGCGCAGCGCTCCCCCGAGGCGAGCCGCAGCACCACAGAATCACTGCGTACCCACGCGCAACCCGCGCGCTCAGCTCCGCGCAGCGCTCACTCACGTGGCGAACCACTGTGCACACAGCGCACCCACACGCTCACACTGCACGACAAGATCACGCGAGACCACGCTTCGCTATTAATGATTTATTATATGCCACCTGCGAATTGATGTGGAATCAGTGAGTCGACGAGGCTGGCCTATTCCACTAAACCTGTACCTATTCCCTATTTATCGGCTTACGATACCCTACTTCACCTCCCCACTCACTGTTTGGTGCCCGCGGAGGTTCGCTGCTCTCTGCGCTAACAGCGTACCTCGATGCGTCGCACGGACGTCCGGGTCGCTGGCTGGAACTCCTGCTGGTCCGCTGGCCTGGAGAGAAGGGGCGATTTCCCCTCTCCGCTCCTCTATTTATCCTCCCTACCTCAAAGGGGATGCTGCGCTGAACAATGGGCTCGTGCACCCCAAGCCCGCGCACGGCGGTTCCCGGGCGCTGTTGATATGCTAATCAGTGCGCGACGTTGGCGGCGTACATCCTAATTACTCCCTTACCCTTCCTAACAATGGGGCCTGCGCGCTCAAGCGCAATTATCCCAACCCTCCATGACTATGCGCAACAGCCCCTGTGACCCCGCTATTCATGCTGTCTCGTGCCTCCCCTGCTTGCCCCGTCGACTCGTGGGGGTGTGTGTGGGGGGAAATGCGCCTCAACCGCGGTGGCCGAATGCCCCACGCCGCGACCACACCATATTAAGGCCGGCAGCAGCGCCGCGGTACCACGTAGCACGGGGGAGGTCATCCAATTCCCTGATCGCCGGAAACCGTGAGAATTAATCCCGATAAGGGTCTCTCGGATAAAAACCGGTCGATCAGGTAACCTTCCCTTCCAGCTCTATGGGGGGGGGGGGGGATGCGTGCGGGTGTGTGCTTATGTGGGGCGGGTGATGGGGGGCAGTGCGGTGGGGGAAGCCGGGCGGCTCCCTGGCTCGGCAGAGCGGCCCCGTCGCTGTGGCACCACATAGCCCCCCGGGGTGCCAGTCCCCGTCCCGGGTTGACTTGAGCACCTCGCCTGGGTTGCCCCCACGAGGTATCGCCGCGGGGTCCGCGGGATTCGCCCGGCCCTTGTGGCTGGCCTCGGGGGTGGCGGCTCCGTCTCCTGGGGCTCCGGCGGTGGTCTCCTCCTCCATTCCAACGGCTCCCCTCGGCCCCTGGCACCTGCGGGCTGGGGAACAAACTCAGAGGCGGTGGGGTTTAAGGGTCGCCGTCCTCGTCGCCCCCGGCCCCGCCCGGGCCCCTCGGAGCCCTGGGCTCCGTGGGGCCCATATACTGCGCGAGGCCCCCGGGCACGGGGGATGCGGGTACTCCGGGATTTCGGGGCCTTCGGGTGACGGGGTTCTCTCTCGCCGGGGCCGCTTTCCACGGTTTTAAGCGGCGGACATTGACCACCGTCTCTCGACCCCTCTCCCCGCCATCAATTAGTACCGTCCAGGGGGAGATCTGTCGCACCACGGTCCAGGGTCCCCGCCAGTAGGTCGTCAGTTTCCCCACCTGCCCGGCCCCGACGCGAGGGGTGTGTAGCCACACCTTAGCACCTGTCAGGAATAAGGGGGGTTCCATGCGGGGTCGGGTGCCCTGTTCCTGCCGCCGATGCGCGGCTTCCCCTTGCGGGTATGCTCGGCCTCGGGCTTCTCGTAGGGTCTCCAACAGGTGTTCCACGGGGCGGCTTCCCTCCTCCGGCTGGGGGGAAGGGACGCCGAATAGCAGATCTGCGGGTAAACGAGACTCACGGCCGAACATCATTAAAAACGGGGTTTGTCCCGTCGACGTGTGTACGGTGGTGGCGTAGGCGAAAAGGGCGTAGGGGAGGTGTTCATCCCAATCCCGTTGATTTGCGGCCGCCATACGTTTGAGTTTCCCCGATAAGGTCTGATTCATGCGCTCCACCATCCCGTTCGCCTGGGGGTGGTACGCTGTGGTTCGGTCCTTCTGGATTCCGAACTCTCGGCACAGTGCCTGGAACAACTCGGCCTCGAACTCGCTACCCTGGTCGGTGAGGACTCGTTCTGGGATCCCGTGCTTAAGTACGTAGTGTTCCACAAATGCCCGGGCCACCACCAAGGCCGTTTTATCAGGGATGGCCACTGCCACGGGGTAGCGGGTGAAATACTCTACTGCGACTAGGATATATCGGTTGCCTCGATGGGATCGCGGGAATGGCCCCTGTAGGTCGATCCCGACCAGCTGATTCGTGCGGCTGACGCGGAACGGCCTTAGGGGTACCTGGTATCGTGCCGGTTTCGGCCCGCACTGCTGACAGGCGCGGCAGCCCTGTACCCAGGCCGCCACGTCTTGTGCCAATTTGGGCCAGAGATACTGGCGACGCAGGGTCTCTCGAGTACGTCGTTCCCCATCGTGGCCCCCGAGTGGGTGGTCATGCACCAGCCGTAGCAGCTGGGGTCGCACCTGGGCAGGAACACAGATGCACCCCGGCTGGCCGGCCTCGGTTAACTCCCGTACCACTCCGTTCTGCACACACAACCGGGCATACAAACCGCTCCAGGGTCCTGGTAGGGCGCTCTTTTCCTCCCGCAGTGCCGCCTCCACTGCCGCCAGATCCGGATCTCGCTGCTGGGTCTGTCTCAGCTGCTCGTCGTTTAGGCCCGGGAAGGCGCAGCCGACGTCCTCCTGGATCCGTCCAATCGGGTCCCGAGCCGCGGGTCCCGCGCTTGCCGGGCGGTCGACGGGATCCTCAGTGCCACCTGTGAGGGTTTCCGTGGCGCACACTGCACTCTCTCTCGCTGGGGGGGGGTCAGTGGCCGCGGCCTCTCGGGGGTCCGTTGCCTGCCGGCAGCGTCCCCCCGTGAAACACGGGCAGGCCTCCTCCGCCCTCGTCTCGGCGTACACCGTGGGTCGCCTCGACAAGGCGTCCGCGTTTGCATGCGTCCGGCCAGCCCGATACTCGATTTGCAGGTTGTACTCCTGCAACTGCGCCAACCACCGGGCCATCTGCCCCCGCGGCTCCTTGAATGTAAGAAGAAACTGCAGAGCATAATGGTCAGTGCGTACGCGACATCTCCTGCCGTACAAATACGGCCGGAACTGTTTGCATGCGAAAATCACGGCGTACAACTCTTGGCGGGTCACGCAATAGTTCAGCTCGGCCCCACTCAAGGTCCGGCTGGCGTACGCGATGACTCGTTCCGTCCCATCCTGTACCTGTGACAACACCGCGCCCAGCCCGCTGCTGCAGGCGTCGGTGTCCAAAATAAAATCGGTGGTAAAATCGGGGAAAGCGAGGGTGGGGGCGTGGGTGAGGTGATCTTTGAGAGTGGTGAAGGCCGTCTGGCAGGCCCCCGTCCACTGATAGGGGTGCTTAGGGGAGGTGAGTTGGGTGAGGGGGCGTGCAATCTCGCTGAATCCCTTTACAAATCGACGATAATAGGTGGCGAGCCCCAAAAATGATCTGATCTCCGTCAGATTCCTTGGCCGTGGCCACTCCACTACGGCGCGTACCTTCTCCGGATCGGTGTGCACGCCTGCCTCGCTGACGCGATGCCCGAGGTACCCCACCTCGCGTTGTGCGATGTAACACTTACGTGGCTTGAGCTTGAGATGAGCCGCTCGCAGTCGCTGGAACACCTCTCGAAGCCTGGACCAATGCTCAGACAAAGATCTACTGAACACTATCACATCGTCCAAGTAAATCAGGCACTGTTCCCACTGCAAGCCCCGCATCACCAACTCCATCAACCGCTGGAACGTCGCGGGCGCGTTAGTGAGTCCGAACGGCAACACTCGAAACTCAAACAGGCCCATCGGGGTGGTGAATGCTGTTTTTGGCCGATCCTCCTCCGTCATCTCCACCTGCCAGTAACCGGACGCCAGATCGAGGGTGGAAAAATACCGCGCTCCTGCGAGACTGTCGAAGGTGTCGTCGATGCGAGGTATGGGGAAGGCATCGCCGAGCGTGACTGCATTTAGTTTACGGTAATCGACGCAGAACCGGGTTGACCCATCCTTTTTCGTTACTAGTACCACCGGGGCTGACCAGGGACTCGCCGAGGGCTGAATTATGTTATCGCGAAGCATGTCCCCAACTGCCTCTTTGATTTGGGCGCGTTCGGGTGCGCCCACTCGGTACGCAGGGAGTTTGATGGGTCGGGCTGCACCGGTGTCAATTTGATGCTTAACCAGGTCGGTCCGACCCACGTCCGAGTCGTGTTCGCTGAACACGTCGGCATACTCCCGCAGTAACTCGCGCAGCCGATCGGCCCCTCCCTTAGGTAAGTCCGCCCATGGTACATGTAACGCGTCGAGCAGGGGAACGACCTCGGCTCGGGGAGTCGGGCCGACTCGCCAGGCCAGGTCCTGCTCACCCTCAGGACGACCGGGGTCCTCAGCCCAGAGTGCGAACACCGAGTCGTTAGAGTGGCGTGCGTGCAGGGGGTGTACTGTGGCTATCGGGGTGCGCCGTCGCAGTATCGCTGGGGTATTGTGGGGGTTAAACATCCGCATAAACAATCGGTCCCCATCTGCGTTTACCAACGTGGCGGATCCCACTATCCCATACCGTTTTGCCAACTCCGGGTGAGGAGTTAGCATTACCTCCCCTGATGGTCGGAGCGCGGGGTCGGTGGGGGATGTTGCCACCGGCACCAGCATCTCGGTGAGCGGGCCGATGGTGACTGCCGTCGCCAGGATAGCGGCCACAGGTGCAAAGCGGCGGCGCGTTGGTTCTCGTCCCAGGAACGGTATCCGCTCGCCGTTGCTCTCCATGGTGGCGCATCGCTGGCGGGGTTGCACGTTGAGTCCCAACCGTTCTAGGAGGTCGGTGCCTGCGATACACTCGTGACACAACGCACTCGACACGTAGAACTCCTGCGTGCACACCTGGCTGCCTATGCGGACCTCTAGGGTGGCTCTCCCCAGCAGCCCCATTCCGGCTCCGCTCGCCGTGTGCAGCGCGCGGTCCGGTACCTGCAGGTGACGCACGTCGACCCCGATCGCGCTGCAGTGCGCTGCGCTCACGAGCGAGGCCACCGCCCCCGTGTCCAGCAGGATTCGGGTACGCACTCCGTTTACCTCCCCTTCCACCAGCGACGTGGCCCCCGTGATCCCCGCCACCAGCTCCCGCAGCCAGTCGCCAGGAGTCACCGTTTCTGTGGGCGTTGTTGCTGGAACCTGTGTGGAGATCACTCGCTCGCCATTATTCTCACAGCTTGTTTGTGTCGGGGCTACGCCGATTTCGCCCCCCGGTGGTCCCCTCTCTAGGGGGGCCTTAGTGTTTGACCTTAGCTCTTGTCTAGCTCGGGCGACCTGAGGACAGTCCCTCACTAGATGCCCTCGGCGATCGCACATATAACATGCCCGGGGAGGGGTGGCGGCTCCGTAATGGGCTCTCTGCCCACTCCCTCCTCCCCCAGTGCGCTGCTGCTCATACTCTGCTTCTAGTCGCGCTATCCTTCCAGTTAGCCCTCCTACCGTGGAGTCTAGTTCCCCCATCTCGGATCGGATGGTCTCAACGGAGGATTGCAGTTGGGTCATATTTTTATTCGTTTCCTCGCGTACCTGGGTTACCTGGCCGGAGACATCCTTTATACCCGTTTGTATACCGGCAACCCATCCCGGGGTTGTCTCGCGGGACACTGGAGGCTCTCTTTCCCGGCCCCTTACCGTCCTCGCGAGCTCCTGTTCCTCCTCCTCGTCTTCCGAGAGCAGGCTCGCAATGGCGCGCTCTCGTCCCAGCCCCCGAAGCTGCGCGCGTTCGCTGTGAATTCTTTCACACTTACGTGCGCGCTCGACAAGGGTGTTAAAGGGAAGACGTGGGCAGCTCATGTCTGGCTGCCACCACGCCGTGCGAGACAGGTACCGCTGGATTTTCTCGGCGGCCAGTTCCTCAATAACATCAGTTGCGTACCCCGGGCGTGCGATCTTTGTTAACTCGCGCACATCCTCGGCGTAATCACGTAGATCTTCGCCAGGTTGGCGCCGGCGCGCCTCTAAGGCCGATTTTGCTTCCTCCTCGTCACGCGTGCCAAAACGCTGATCGAGTCGGCGCATCAGCTCCTCTAGCTGTGTCTGTGCGCTCGCGGGTAACGCTTCTACAAAATCGGCTGCCCGCCCATCAAGATTCATATTAAGTTGACGTACTGCCTGCGCGTCCGTCCATCCATTAATTTCTTGGCCCCTAAGAGATTGCGGGTGAATGCCTTCCACGAAGGGGCCCCCCGGCGGTAAATATTAGTCTTATTTTAGCGTGAGGTAACGCGGGGGTCCGTACCGCTTCTGACACCAATTTGTGGGGGCCGTCGGCCCCCGGGGTCCCTCCCGCCTGCATCCCCTATTCGTTTACGTTACCCCACCTCCCTATTACCCGCTACGGTTTCGCCGGCATTCGAACGCGACGCCCCTACGGTTACAGCCTCGCGCCGCGCTCCCACGCTGCGAGCATACGTGCGCACATCATCGTCGATCAAACGCCGTGCTCGCAGTATAGCCCTGTGCGGCACGTTCCCAATGCGCATCCGTATTATACACGTAGTGAACGTGCGCGCACACACGCATACAGCTCCACACGCGATACCCACTCTTGCGCCGCTCTGCGCAGCGCTCGCCGCCTGCTGGCCGCTCACGTTATGAGCGCGCACCTGGGGGACGCCGATTACGCACGCACGCCCACACACACGCCGCTCCGCGCACTCCAACTCAACTCACGTTATACTCGCGCACCTGTATCACACACGGAGTGAACACACGCGACACCCACTCTCGCACCGCTCTGCGCAGCGCTCCCCCGAGGCGAGCCGCAGCACCACAGAATCACTGCGTACCCACGCGCAACCCGCGCGCTCAGCTCCGCGCAGCGCTCACTCACGTGGCGAACCACTGTGCACACAGCGCACCCACACGCTCACACTGCACGACAAGATCACGCGAGACCACGCTTCGCTATTAATGATTTATTATATGCCACCTGCGAATTGATGTGGAATCAGTGAGTCGACGAGGCTGGCCTATTCCACTAAACCTGTACCTATTCCCTATTTATCGGCTTACGATACCCTACTTCACCTCCCCACTCACTGTTTGGTGCCCGCGGAGGTTCGCTGCTCTCTGCGCTAACAGCGTACCTCGATGCGTCGCACGGACGTCCGGGTCGCTGGCTGGAACTCCTGCTGGTCCGCTGGCCTGGAGAGAAGGGGCGATTTCCCCTCTCCGCTCCTCTATTTATCCTCCCTACCTCCAAGGGGATGCTGCGCTGAACAATGGGCTCGTGCACCCCAAGCCCGCGCACGGCGGTTCCCGGGCGCTGTTGATATGCTAATCAGTGCGCGACGTTGGCGGCGTACATCCTAATTACTCCCTTACCCTTCCTAACAATGGGGCCTGCGCGCTCAAGCGCAATTATCCCAACCCTCCATGACTATGCGCAACAGCCCCTGTGACCCCGCTATTCATGCTGTCTCGTGCCTCCCCTGCTTGCCCCGTCGACTCGTGGGGGTGTGTGTGGGGGGAAATGCGCCTCAACCGCGGTGGCCGAATGCCCCACGCCGCGACCACACCATATTAAGGCCGGCAGCAGCGCCGCGGTACCACGTAGCACGGGGGAGGTCATCCAATTCCCTGATCGCCGGAAACCGTGAGAATTAATCCCGATAAGGGTCTCTCGGATAAAAACCGGTCGATCAGGTAACCTTCCCTTCCAGCTCTATGGGGGGGGGGGGGGATGCGTGCGGGTGTGTGCTTATGTGGGGCGGGTGATGGGGGGCAGTGCGGTGGGGGAAGCCGGGCGGCTCCCTGGCTCGGCAGAGCGGCCCCGTCGCTGTGGCACCACACTCTCATGTGCGTTACGGGGCCTCGTTTCTCTCGCTCCGAATTCCCTGGAGCTGGCAAAACGCTCATTTTAGTGTCGCCAAATATCGTCCGAACGTCACGAAACTTCCACACGCTTTCCCAGCAGATTTGCTCGTGCACCAAAAAAAGTCAAAATTTTTACACATAGACCCCATCAAACGGTAGAAATTGGCCGGGATTGCTCTCATGTGCGTTACGGGGCCTCGTTTCTCTCGCTCCGAATTCCCTGGAGCTGGCAAAACGCTCATTATAGTGTCGCCAAATATTGTCCGAACGTCACAAAACTTCCACACGCTTTTCCAGCACACATAGACCCCATCAAACGGTAGAAATTGGCCGGGATTGCTCTCATGTGCGTTACGGGGCCTCGTTTCTCTCGCTCCGAATTCCCTGGAGCTGGCAAAACGCTCATTATAGTGTCGCCAAATATCGTCCGAACGTCACGAAACTTCCACACGCTTTTCCAGCACACATAGACCCCATCAAACGGTAGAAATTGGCCGGGATTGCTCTCATGTGCGTTACGGGGCCTCGTTTCTCTCGCTCCGAATTCCCTGGAGCTGGCAAAACGCTCATTATAGTGTCGCCAAATATTGTCCGAACGTCACGAAACTTCCACATGCTTTTCCAGCACACATAGACCCCATCAAACGGTAGAAATTGGCCGGGATTGCTCTCATGTGCGTTACGGGGCCTCGTTTCTCTCGCTCCGAATTCCCTGGAGCTGGCAAAACGCTCATTATAGTGTCGCCAAATATCGTCCGAACGTCACGAAACTTCCACACGCTTTTCCAGCACACATAGACCCCATCAAACGGTAGAAATTGGCCGGGATTGCTCTCATGTGCGTTACGGGGCCTCGTTTCTCTCGCTCCGAATTCCCTGAAGCTGGGAAATCGCAATTTT